>NW_024421897.1:0-5756 GCF_014898765.1 Herpailurus yagouaroundi | reverse complement strand
GGGGTTTCTATTCTATTCCATTGGTCTATGTGTCTGTTTTTGTGCCATCTAATGTTTTTAGAAAGTCCTATGAAATAAATAACTTAAGTAGTAATAGAATTGATTATCTCATATAACAAGAAGGCTCAAGGTTAAGTCAGAGGTGCAATGATGACATCAAAGATGCAGGTTACTTCTACCTTTTTGCTTGGCCATCCTCTTATGCTCTCTTCAGCTAACAACTGTCATGATCCCAAGACTGCAATCACAGTACCAGACACCATGTACAAATGCAATGACATCTAGCCACGGGAGGGACTGTTTCTTTTTGTATGTTTCTCTTTCATTGTTTGTAAATACGGTTCTACTTAGGAAAGTAATGCATTTCAACAGAAAATGAATATCTTCCTTTAATGGTAAGAAAAAGCCTTTCCAGAAGTATCTTAGTAGATTTCCCATTGTATTTTATTAGTTAGATTTGCATCACAGACCCATGCTTGAATACATCACTGACCAAGGAGATTGGGACCACACTGATTACCTTAGAGCAACATCTCTTGACCTTGGTACTATTGGTGTTTTGGAAGAAATAATTCTTTGTCTGGGGGGACTAGTGAACTGTACATTGTAGAATGTTGACCAGCATCTCTCGTCTGTCCCTACTAGATGCCAATAGCACTTCTCCCAAGATGTGACAATCAGCAATGTCTCCAGACACTGCTGAATATACCCTGGGAAACAAAGTCAATCAAGCACCCCACTGAGAACCACTGACTTAGGTCAATCATAACTTACTCCATGGGTCTGGGCTCACCAACCCTGAAGCACAAAGAAGGTCTGAGATCAGGATTCTGTTAACAAGGAAGAAAAAGGAAATTGTTATTTGAGAGGCAGTCAGTGGATAGGGAGCCCCATTCCCTCACCCCCCGAT
Organism: Herpailurus yagouaroundi; assembly: GCF_014898765.1. NCBI lineage: Eukaryota > Metazoa > Chordata > Mammalia > Carnivora > Felidae > Herpailurus > Herpailurus yagouaroundi. The sequence goes on along the minus strand of NW_024421897.1, from coordinate 4,846 downwards.
TTTTTCTTGTCATTTTTCAACAAACAGATCAGGGACTTACTGAAAATATGAAAGATATAAAAATGAGTTATCTGATATTACTCAAAGAATGCTAGTTCCTGTCTAAATGCCAAGTGGATAATATAAATATCCTTATATCCAATTGGTAATCTAGAAAATATAACCAGGGATAATTTGTGTTGAAGCACCAAAATTATGATTGGTTTGTTGGTTGTATTCTACAGGATTTAGATGTTCCTACTTTTGTCATGTTCTTGCAGCATTACCTAAGATTCTGCCACAACTCAGGTCCTATATCTAATGTTTAAGACTTTCTACTCTTATAATTTTTATTTGTCATCCATTGGTGATGAACACTTGCATCCTGGATTAAATCATTTGGTACGAAAAAGTGTGAACGTTTAAATTAATTCTAAAGCCATCTATTGAGGATCTTTTGTGTGCCAGACATGAATACTATGAAGGAAAGTGACAAGACTGAAATACTGCATTAGAGAGTTAGAGAGAAAGCTCTTTGAGGAAGTAACATTTCAGCCAAGACAAGGGGGAGAATGGCGATAGATTGAGGAAGGGGACCTGTCTGATTATATAATGGGCTGTAGGAAAGAGTTCTGATTTTATGGTAAGATCAGGAAGAAGAATGGACTTGGGAATGGTGTGTGTGTGTGTGTGTGTGTGTGTGTGTGTGATGAACTGCTTCCCTTTTGCCTGTTGTGGTTTTGTACTTGGAATGTAGCATGATTTTCAGCTGAGTTTTACTCCTGTGCTATAATAATTTGTGGGATATGCAAACCTTTATTCTCCTTTTGTGATTTTTTTCCCTTTCCATTTCTAAAGTCAGCATTGCTACTTGGCTTCTAGTCTCTCCAGCACAACTTAGGCCTCCTGGGTCTCTAAGAAGCCCCAACCTCTGGCTTTAAACCTGATGTTCCCACATGAGTGTCTTCAGGATCTAGGTCTATGGCCTTTTTTTGGACCATTCCTTTTCATCTTACTCCATTGGCTGTGGAGAGAACATCTCCTGGGGAAAATCCCACTAGGAAAATTCTTCTGGGAGCAGTAAGATCCCTCTATTTTTTTCTGCCTCACTTCCAAAAACCTCTTCATAACTGTAGGAATTAAACCATTCTTTTTTTTTTTTTTTTAATTTTTTTTTCAACGTTTATTTATTTTGGGGACAGAGAGAGACAGAGCATGAACGGGGGAGGGGCAGAGAGAGAGGGAGACACAGAATCGGAAACAGGCTCCAGGCTCTGAGCCATCAGCCCAGAGCCCGACGCGGGGCTCGAACTCACGGACCGCGAGATCGTGACCTGGCTGAAGTCGGACGCTTAACCGACTGCGCCACCCAGGCGCCCCTAAACCATTCTTAATATAGATCACTGCTGCCCTTGCAGAAAAATATTTCTAGGATTTAAAAAGAAATCACTGAACCATTTCTTAATGAGTAACTTCTGAGTGTTAGGCACAGGGCTTGGCATTAGGATATAGTAATGAATAAAGCTTACTCTCCATTCTTTTGAAGTGCTACTCTGCAGGGGTTTATAATAAATAAAAAAGTAGGCACCCTGGTGGCTCAGTTGATTGAGCATCTGACTCTTGATTTCGGCTCAGGTCATGATCCCAGGGTTATAGGATCGAGCCCTGCATCCAGCTCTGCACCAAGCGTGGAGCCTGCTTAAAATTCTTTCTCTCCCTCTGTCCCTCTGCCCTTCTCCCTAGGTAGCGCGCGCTCTCTCTCTCTCTCTCCCTCTCTCTCAAAACTAACAAACAAATAAAGTGATTACTGTTACAAAATTTTGTGAAAGGATGAGTAGGGAAGTTCTGGTTTGAAGAGGCTTTAGCCAACTCCCATGTCACCCTAAATGAAAATAAAATCTAAGTAAAAACTGGACTTGCTAGGCAAAAAGTTCCCCAGTGTACTTCCCTTTTCCTCCAAAGTCCCTCCTAAACATAAATTCTGGCATCTCCAGTGCTCTGTGGAGACTTTAAGCCAATACTTAAGATTGTGTTAGGGTTAACCAGTTGCAGAGAAGGGAGAGGAACCTTCTAGGCTGAGGGATGAGTAGACCCAAAGGCCCTGAGATGGAACAGAGATTGCCTGACTTGATAGAGGAGCTAACGAAATGCTTTCATTGTTTCCTGCTGAACTTCAGGTACTTGGAATCCATGGAATACATAGATATTTTATTTTATTTTATTTTGTTTTATTTTATTTTGTTTTGTTTTGTTTTGTTTTATTTAGTTTAGTTTTTTTTGTTTTTTGTTTTTTTTTTTTGAGAAGGGGCTCGCTTTATTGGGGAGAGAGCAACCAACAGATGAAGGCAGTCTGGTGGGCATCCTACACATCATGCTCAAAAAGATCACAGGAGATTCTGCTAAGAAAGATCAACTGGAACATGGGTTCCTCTGGGCAACTCCCCCAACCTCATCCCTCTGAGGAATTGGGATACTCCCAACCACTTTCTTGAAGGCAAATGTGTTCACTACAGATAGAGCCCCTTAGGGGTGCCTTCTTGTTTTTTATAAAGAACATCTTCTTTAGATTTTTTGAAGTCTTCATTTGTTACTTTAATTCTACGTTCTCTCAAGGCCATCAGACCAGCTTCTGTACAGATTGCCTTGATGTCAGCCCCAGAGAGGTCATCTTTAGCCATGATCAAGTCGTCCAGGGTTACATCATTGGCCAGCATCATCCTGCTTGTGTGGATCTGAAAGATGCGCTTCTTAGTCTTTTCATCAGGCAGGGGGAACTCAATTTTCCAGTTGATGCAGCCTGGTCTGATAAGGGCTGGATCCAAAGTTTCTATTCAGTTTGTGGCCATGATAACTTTCATGTCACCCCTTGAATCAAATCCTACTGGTTCAACCAATCCAACATTGTTCATTGAATTTCTCTCTTACCCCTGCAATTTGAGTCGTATATTTTTGTTCCAATGGCATTGATTCCATCAATGAATATGATGGATTGTGCATGTTCTTCTGCAACTTGAAACAATTCCCAAACGAGTTTGGATCCATCACCTAGGTACTTCTGAATAAGTTCAGAGCCAACCACTCTTAACAAAGTGGCTGAGATTTGGTTTGCTACTGCTTTGGCTAATAAGGTTTTACCTGTGCCAGGTGGACCATAGAGAATGACCCTCTTTGGGAGCTTTATACCCATCTCTTCATAACATTCAGGATGAGTGAGAGGAAGCCCCACAGATTCCTTAACTTCCTGGATTCGGTTGTCCAACCCCCCAATATCAGCATAGGTTTCTGGGAGGCCTTTTCTACCTTCCACCTCCTAGGGGAGCCATGGGCCAAGGGACCCACGTCATCCATGAGCACACCTATGATGGTATGCACCTTGTGGTTGAGCAGGACTGAGCAGCCTGGTTCCAGCAGATCCTTGTCTACAAAGGAAAGAATGCTGATGTAGTGTTTTAAGCCCACAGATGCAGACACTATGGCATGATTGTCATCAACGATCTCTTCAAACATTCTTACCAACATTGGGGTCCCCCTCAGATCATCCACCTTTGACCTTCCCCCCTTTTGCTTTTCTTCTAAAGTCTTCATTTGTTTCTGATTTCTTTTTTTTTCCAATATATGAAATTTATTGTCAAATTGGTTTCCATACAACACCCAGTGCTCATCCCAAAAGGTGCCCTCCTCAATACCCATCACCCACCCTCTCCTCCCTCCCACCCCCCATCAACCCTCAGTTTGCTCTCAGTTCTCAACAGTCTCTTATGCTTTGGCTCTCTCCCACTCTAACCTCTTTTTTTTTTTTTTTCCTTCCCCTCCCCCATGGGTTCCTGTTAAGTTTCTCAGGATCCACATAAGAGTGAAACCATATGGTATCTGTCTTTCTCTGTATGGCTTATTTCACTTAGCATCACACTCTCCAGTTCCATCCACGTTGCTACAAAAGGCCATATTTCATTCTTTCTCATTGCCACGTAGTATTCCATTATGTATATAAACCACAATTTCTTTATCCATTGATCAGTTGATGGACATTTAGGCTCTTTCCATAATTTGGCTATTGTTGAGAGTGCTGCTATAAACATTGGGGTACAAGTGCCCCTATGCATCCGTACTCCTGTATCCCTTGGGTAAATTCCTAGCAGTGCTATTGCTGGGTCATAGGGTAGGTCTATTTTTAGTTTTCTGAGGAACCTCCACACTGCTTTCCAGAGCGGCTGCACCAATTTGCATTCCCACCAACAGTGCAAGAGGGTTCCCGTTTCTCCACATCCTCGCCAGCATCTATAGTCTCCTGATTTGTTCATTTTGGCCACTCTGACTGGCGTGAGGTGATATCTGAGTGTGGTTTTGATTTGTATTTCCCTGATAAGGGGTGACGTTGAACATCTTTTCATGTGCCTGTTGGCCATCTGGATGTCTTCTTTAGAGAAGTGTCTATTCATGTTTTCTGCCCATTTCTTCACTGGGTTAATTGCTTTTCGGGTGTGGAGTTTGGTGAGCTCTTTATAGATTTTGGATACTAGCCCTTTGTCCGATATGTCATTTGCAAATATCTTTTCCCATTCCGTTGGTTGCCTTTTAGTTTTGTTGGTTGTTTCCTTTGCTGTGCAGAAGCTTTTTATCTTCATAAGGTCCCAGTAATTCACTTTTGCTTTTAATTCCCTTGCCTTTGGGGATGTGTCGAGTAAGAGATTGCTACGGCTGAGGTCAGAGAGATCTTTTCCTGCTTTCTCCTCTAAGGTTTTGATGGTTTCCTTTCTCACATTCAGGTCCTTGATCCATTTTGAGTTTATTTTTGTGAATGGTGTGAGAAAGTGGTCTAGTTTCAACCTTCTGCATGTTGCTGTCCAGTTCTCCCAGCACCATTTGT
>NW_024421896.1:0-29510 GCF_014898765.1 Herpailurus yagouaroundi | reverse complement strand
CCATGGCACCTCAGTTAAATTCCTGGGACAAATTGCTTGTTGAGTGGAAGGTCTTTCCATCCCTGACACTGTCAAGACACACCTATTACGGCTCCATTTCCAGCATGAGAGTATAAGGAGCTTTCCTGGACATACTTTGAAAACAGCAAATGGTGAAAAATTCACACACACACACACACACACACACACACACACACACACACACCTCCTGATGTAGACAACAATTCCACTGACAGAATTTGTCTGAAATAACCATTTGGGAAATCTGCAGCCAATTGATGGTTTCCACCAACCAGAGGAAGTCTTTAACTGTAAATTGCAGATAATTTTAGTCAATTGCGGCTTTTTCCACAGTAGCAGCTACCCATCCCCCAGCCCTCAGTCTCCAGCAGGAAGCTGTATGCATTGTTTATAGAGCAGCTTGTACACAGGTTTCAAGAGCCTGAGTGGGCAAAAAAATCACCTTGTCCAAATATCAAGTATCTGTGCTCTGATTGCTGATTGCTGCTCTGGTCGCAGAGATGCAGACAAAGAAGTAGGCAGCAAGGTTTCTGCATCATGCTCTATTATTGCAGCCACTTCCCTCTCTGGCTCAATTGACTTCCAGGGGTCTTAAAAGATTGATGCCCTCCTTTCCCCCTCATTTTCTCAATTAACCCATTTGAAAGGGAACCATTAAAAGCTGGGACATTGTAAAACAGCTACACATACCAGGAAAACTTGAAAGTGTCCATTCATGCCCAGGAAAAGGCTCAGAAAAGACAGTGAACAGTGAAATTTACACCTCGGTTTGATCATCAACACAAAAGCAGCATGAAACAATTTTTGAACATAAATAAACAAACAAAATTAATAACAAAAATCTGCAAAGAGAAGGGAGGAGAGGTTCATCTCCAGATTTACACATTGTAATATTCAAATGTTCAGTTTTCAACAAAAATCACAAGAGACACCAAGACACAGGAAACTAATGCTTCATCCAAAGAAAATTATAGACTAACAGAAACTGTCCCTAAGAATTACTTTATCAGATGTATTAGACAATGTCTTTAAAATAACTGCCTTAAAGTTCTCAGAGAATTAGGGGAAGATGTGGAGAAGGTCAAGGAAAAATTGTTTGTAAAATGTCACTGAAAGAAAGGTAGGTGGGGTGTCTGAGTGGCTCAGTCAGTTAAGTATCCAGTTTTCCATTTCAGCTCAAGTCATGATCTCATGGTTTGTGAGATCAAGCTCCACATCAGGCTCTGGGCTAGCAGCAAGGAGCCTGCTTCGGATTCTCTCTCTCCCTCTCTCTCTCTGCCCCTCTCCAGCTCACGCTCACTCTTTCTCTCTCAAAATAAATTAATAAACATTTTAATTTTTTTACTAAAGAATATAAAATCTAAAGAAACCAAAAACAAATTCTAGGACTGAAAAATACAATAAATGAAATGAAAATGTCACTAGAGGGATTCAAAGGCAGAATTGAGCAAGCAAAAGAACCATCAAGCATTATCAGTGAACCTCAAGAGAAGACAGTAGAAATGATCAAGTCTGAGGAACAGAAAGTTAAACAATTTAAGAAAAGGGGACACAGTCTAAGGGTCCAACACATGCCCTGTGGATGCTCAGGAGAAGAGAGAAAGAAAGACATAGAGACAATATATGAAGCAATAGTGGCTGCAAACCTCCCAATTGGGGAAAGATTTTAATATAAACATCCAGGAAGCTCATCCAACTCCAAGTAAAATGAACTCAGACACCCACATCAGGACACATTATATGAAAATACAGAAAGAGAAAGAGGAAATATTAAAAGGAGCAAGAGAAAAGTGACTCATCGGATACAAGTGATTGTCAGTGAGATTATCAATAGATTTCCAATCAAAAATTTTAGAGGAAAAAAAAAAAAGTTCGAGACCAGAAGGCAGTGGCCCAATATATTCAAAATGCTAAAAAAAAAAAAAAAAAAAAAAGAAGAAGAAAAGAAAAGAAATAAGAAAGAAATAAAGGGAAAAAAAAGAATTGTCAACAAAAAATTCTACATCAGGCAACTCTGTCCATCAAAGATCAAGGAAAATTAAGACAATCCCAGATAAACAAAACTAAGGGTGTTTGTTACCACTAGAACTACCCTGGGAGTAATGCACAAGGCACTTCTTCAGGGAAGAATGAAAGGACACCAGAAAGTAACTTAAAGGTATATGAAAAAATAAAGATTTTTAAAGAGGTAAAAGAATGGGCATTATAAAAGCTACTGTTATTGTAACAATGGCTCTAACTACCTTGTTGTTTTCAATATGATTTAAGAGGCTAGTATATTAAAAAAATTATTTGTTTAGGGGCATCTGGATGGCTCAGTCAGTGAAGCATCTGACTTTGGCCAAGGTCATAATCTCATGGTTCATGAGTTCATGCCCCACATCAGGCTCTGTGCTGACAGCTCAGAGACAGAAGCCTGCTTCAGATTCTGTGCTCATGCTCTGTCTCTCTCTCTCATTCTCTCAAAAATAAATAAACATTAAAAAAATTATTTGTTTAAAAGCTATTATCATTATTTGAAATTTGTAACACCACTCAAATTTTCTACACAAGTTAACATACTAGTGCATTTAAATTAACAATAATTTATGTTTAGGAGCACATGATGTATAAAAATGTAATTTTGTGACATCAACTAACCAAAGAGTTGGGGATAAAGCCATCTAGGAATACTAGGAACAAAATATTTCTATGTTATTAAATTGGTATAAACACTGGGAATACAGGGAAGATGGCAGCGTAGGAGGACGCTGGGCTAACCGTGCGTCCTGCTGATCACTTAGATTCCACCTACACCTGCCTAACTAACCCAGAAAACCACCAGAAGACTAGCAGAACGGAGTCTCTGGAGCAAACCGCAGATGAGAGGCCCACGGAAGAGGGTAGGAAGGGCAGCGAGGCGGTGCGTGCTGCACGGACTGGCGGGAGGGAGCTGGGGCGGAGGGGCGGCCCGCTGGCCAAGCAGAGCCCCCGAGTCTGGCTGGCAAAAGTGGAGGGGCCAGACAGAGTGTGTTCCGTCAAAGCGCTACTTAGCATCTGAGAGGTCATAAGTTAACAGCTCTGCTCGGAAAGCGGGAAGGCTGGAGGACAAAGGGAGGGAGAGTTGCTGAGCCCCGGGATGACAGAGCTGTTTGGCGGGGAACAAAGGTGCTTGCCAGCACCATCTCCCTCGCCCATCCCCAGCCAAAATCCCAAAGGGAACCAGTTCCTGCCAGGGAACTTGCTTGCTCCACACAAACACCCAACGCTGTGCTTCTGCAGAGCCACCCCTCCGGCAGCTGGTCTGACTCCCTCCCGCTGCCACAGGGCCCCTCCTGAAGCAGACCACCTAAGGAGAAGTGAGCTAAGCCTGCCCCTCCTGCCCCTGTGCGCCTTCCTTACCCACCCCAGCTAATAGCCAGATCCCCAGCACCACAAGCCTGGCAGTGTGCAAGTAGCCCAGACAGGCCACACAACCCCACAGTGAATCCTGCCCCTAGGAGAGGGGAGGAGAGGGCACACACCAGTCTGACTGTGGCCCCAGCGGTGGGCTGGGGACAGACATCAGGTCTGACTGCGGCTCCGCCCACCAACTCCAGTTATACACCACAGCACAGGGGAAGTGCCCTGCGCGTCCACACCACTCCAGGGACTATCCAAAATGACCAAATGGAAGAATTCCCCTCAGAAGAATCTCCAGGAAATAACAACAGCTAATGAACTGATCAAAAAGGATTTAAATAATATAACAGAAAGTGAATTTAGAATAATAGTCATAAAATTAATCGCTGGGCTTGAAAACAGTATAGCTGACAGCAGAGAATCTCTTGCTACAGAGATCAAGGGACTAAGGAACAGTCACGAGGAGCTGAAAAACGCTTTAAACGAAATGCATAACAAAATGGAAACCACCACGGCTCGGATTGAAGAGGCAGAGGAGAGAATAGGTGAACTAGAAGATAAAGTTATGGAAAAAGAGGAAGCTGAGAAAAAGAGAGATAAAAAAATCCAGGAGTATGAGGGGAAAATTAGAGAACTAAGTGATACACTAAAAAGAAATAATATACGCATCATTGGTATCCCAGAGGAGGAAGAGAGAGGGAAAGGTGCTGAAGGGGTACTTGAAGAAATAATAGCTGAGAACTTCCCTGAAGTGGGGAAGGAAAAAGGCATTGAAATCCAAGAGGCACAGAGAACTCCCTTCAGACGTAACTTGAATTGATCTTCTGCACGACGTATCATAGTGAAACTGGCAAAATACAAGGATAAAGAGAAAATTCTGAAAGCAGCTAGGGATAAACGTGCTCTAACATATAAAGGGAGACCTATAAGACTCGTGACCGATCTCTCTACTGAAACTTGGCAGGCCAGAAAGGAATGGCAGGAGATCTTCAATGTGATGAACAGAAAAAATATGCAGCCGAGAATCCTTTATCCAGCAAGTCTGTCATTTAGAATAGAAGGAGAGATAAAGGTCTTCCCAAACAAACAAAAACTGAAGGAATTCATCACCACTAAACCAGCCCTACAAGAGATCCTAAGGGGGATCCTGTGAGACAAACTACCAGAGACATCGCTACAAGCATGGAACCTACGGACATCACAATGACTCTAAACTCATATCTTCCTATAATAACACTGAATGTAAATGGACTAAATGCGCCAACCAAAAGACATAGGGTATCAGAATGGATAAAAAAACAAGACCCATCTATTTGCTGTCTACAAGAGACTCATTTTAGCCCTGAGGACACCTTTAGATTGAGAGTGAGGAGATGGAGAACTATGTATCATGCCACTGGAAGTCAAAAGAGTGCTGGAGTAGCCATACTTATATCAGACAAACTAGACTTTAAATTAAAGGCTGTAACAAGAGATAAAGAAGGGCATTATATAATAATCACAGGGTCTATCCATCAGGAAGAGCTAACAATTATAAATATCTATGTGCCGAACGGGTGCCCCCAAATATATAAAACAATTACTCACAAACATAAGCAACCTTATTGATAAGAATTGCAGGGGACTTTAACACTCCACTTACAGAAATGGATAGATCATCTAGACACATGGTCAATAAAGAAACAAGGACCCTGAATGATGCATTGGATCAGATGGACTTGACAGATATATTTAGAACTCTGCATCCCAAAGCAACAGAATATACTTCCTTCTCGAGTGCACATGGAACATTCTCCAAGATAGATCACATACTGGGTCACAAAACAGCCCTTCATAAGTATACAAGAATTGAAATTATACCATGCATACTTTCAGACCACAATGCTATGAAGCTTGAAATCAACTACAGGAAAAAGTCTGGAAAACCTCCAAAAGCCTGGAGGTTAAAGAACACCCTACTAAAGAATGAGTGGGTCAACTAGGCAATTACAGAAGAAATTTTAAAAAATATGGAAACAAATGAAAATGAAAAAAAAAATCCAAACACTTTGGGATGCAGCAAAGGCAGTCTTGAGAGGAAAATACAGTGCAATCCAGGCCTATCTCAAGAAACAAGAAAAATCCCAAATACAAAATCTAACAGCACACCTAAAGGAAATAGAGCAGAACAGCAAAGACAGCCTAAACCCAGCAGAAGAAGAGAAATAATAAAGATCAGAGCAGAAATAAACAATATAGAATCCAAAAAAACTGTAGAGCAGATCAACGAAACCAGGAGTTGGTTTGTTGAAAAAATAAACAAAATTGATAAACCTCTAGCCAGGCTTCTCAAAAAGAAAAGGGAGAGGACCCAAATAGATAAAATCATGAATGAAAATGGAATTATTACAACCAATCCTTCAGAGATACAAACAATTATCAAGGAATATTATGAAAAACTATATGCCTACAAACTGGACAACCTGGAAGCAATGGACAAATTCCTAAACACCCACACTCTTCCAAAACTCAATCTGGAGGAAATAGAAAGCTTGAACAGACCCATAACCAGTGAAGAAATTGAATCAGTCATCAAAAATCTCCCAACAAATAAGAGTCCAGGACCAGATGGCTTCCCAGGGCAGTTCTACCAGACGTTTAAAGCAGAGATAATACCTATCCTTCTCAAGCTATTCCAAAAAATAGAAAGGGAAGGAAAACTTCCAGACTCATTCTATGAAGCCAGTATTCCTTTGATTCCTAAACCAGACAGAGACCCAGTAAAAAAAGAGAACTACAGGCCAATATCCCTGATGAATATGGATGCCAAAATTCTCAATAAGATACTAGCAAATCGAATTCAACAGCTTATAAAAAGAATTATTCACCATGATCAAGTGGGATTCATTCCTGGGATGCAGGGCTGGTTCAACATTCGCAAATCAATCAACATGATACATCACATTAATAAAAGTAAAGATAAGAATCATATGATCCTGTCAATCGATGCAGAAAAGGCAGTTGACAAAATTCAGCAAACTTTCTTAATAGAAACTCTCGAGAAAGTCGGGATAGAAGGAACATACTTAAAGATCATAAAAGCCATTTATGAAAAGCCCACAGCTAACATCATCCTCAATGGGGAAAAACTGAGAGCTTTTTCCCTGAGATCAGGAACGCGACAGGGATGTCCACTCTCACTGCTGTTGTTTAACATAGTGTTGGAAGTGCTAGCATCAGCAATTAGACAACAAAAGGAAATCAAAGGCATCAAAATTGGCAAAGATGAAGTCAAGCTTTCACTTTTTGCAGATGACATGATATTATACATGGAAAATCCGATAGACTCCACCAAAAGTCTGCTAGAACTGATACATGAATTCAGCAAAGTTGCAGGATACAAAATCAATGTACAGAAATCGGTTGCATTCTTATACACTAACAATGAAGCAACAGAAAGACAAATAAAGAAACTGATCCCATTCACAATTACACCAAGAAGCATAAAATACCTAGGGTTAAATCTAACCAAAGATGTAAAAGATCTGTATGTGAAAACTATAAAAAGCTTATGAAGGAAATTGAAGAAGATACAAAGAAATGGAAAAACATTCCATGCTCATGGATTGGAAGAATAAATATTGTCAAAATGTCAATACTACCCAAAGCTATCTACACATTCAATGCAATCCCAATCAAAATTGCACCAGCATTCTTCTCAAAACTAGAACAAGCAATCCTAAAATTCATATGGAACCACAAAAGGCCCTGAATAGCCAAAGTAATTTTGAAGAAGAAGACCAAAGCAGGAGGCATCACAATCCCAGACTTTAGCCTCGACTACAAAGCTGTAATCATCAAGACAGTATGGTATTGGCACAAAAACAGACACATAGACCAATGGAATAGAATAGAAACCCCAGAACTAGACCCACAAACGTATGGCCAACTAATCTTTGACAAAGCAGGAAAGAACATCCAATGGAAAAAATTTGTTAAAGAGACAAATGGTGCTGGGAGAACTGAATAGCAACATGCAGAAGATTGAAACTAGACCACTTTCTCACACCATTCACAAAAATAAACTCAAAATGGACAAAGGACCTGAATGTGAGACAGGAAACCATCAAAACCCTAGAGGAGAAAGCAGGAAAAGACCTCTCTGACCTCAGCCGTAGCAATTTCTTACTTGACACATCCCCAAAGGCAAGGGAATTCAAAGCAAAAATGAACTACTGGGACCTTATGAAGATAAAAAGCTTCTGCACAGCAAAGGAAACAACAAACAAAACTAAAAGGCAACCAATGGAATGGGAAAAGATATTTGCAAATGACATATTGGACAAAGGGCTAGTATCCAAAATCTATAAAGAGCTCACCAAACTCCACACCCGAAAAACAAATAACCCAGTGAAGAAATGGGCAGAAAACATGAATAGACACTTCTCTAAAGAAGACATCCGGATGGCCAACAGGCACATGAAAAGATGCTCAATGTCGCTCCTCATCAGGGAAATACAAATCAAAACCACACTCAGATATCACCTCACGCCAGTCAGAATGGCCAAAATGAACAAATCAGGAGACTATAGATGCTGGAGAGGATGTGGAGCAATGGGAACCCTCTTGCACTGTTGGTGGGAATGCAAACTGGTACAGCCACTCTGGAAAACAGTATGGAGGTTCCTCAAAAAGTTAAAAAATAGACCTACCTTATGACCCAGCAATAGCACAGCTAGGAATTTACCCAAGGGATACAGGAGTACTGATGCATAGGGGCACTTGTACCCCAATGTTTATAGCAGCACTCTCAACAATAGCCAAATTATGGAAAGAGCCTAAATGTCCATCAACTGATGAATGGATAAAGAAATTGTGGTTTATATACACAGTGGAGTAATACATGGCAATGAGAAAGAATGAAATCTGGCCCTTTGTAGCAACATGGATGGAACTGGAGAGTGTGATGCTAAGTGAAATAAGCCATACAGAGAAAGACAGATACCATATGTTTTCACTCTTATGTGGATCCTGAGAAACTTAACAGAAACCCATGGGGGAGGGGTAGGAAAAAAAAAAGAGGTTAGAGTGGGAGAGAGCCCAAGCATAAGAGACTCTTAAAAACTGAGAACAAACTGAGGGTTGATGGGGGATGGGAGGGAGGGGAGGGTGGGTGATGGGTATTGAGGAGGGCACCTATTGGGATGAGCACTGGGTGTTGTATGGAAACCAATTTGACAATGAATTTCATATATTGGAAAAAAAAAAAACCTGGGTGGGTTTAGGCACACTTTTTCTGGTATATGTTTCCAGGAACTGAATGTAATTCCCAAGGGATTTCCACATAGAGGGATATTCTCTGCCACATTATGGTGGCAGATGGATGCTCTCTAAGTCAACAAAGTCTTGGGAATGGCTATAGTCACTGGACCTGAGGCCCAAGAGCCTCACGTGAAGGTCCAGCTTCCCTTCTAGAGGTCTCCATGACTACATATTCAGAGGTGGGAAACTTGAGAAGAGAATTGTGGGAAGTGAAAAACACAGCATCATCTGTGGCCAAAGACAGCTTCCTGGTCTGAGCAGCAAAGGAGGTGCTCTCCCAGGACAGACTCAGGACAGAGAATACGAGTGGAGTCCTGGGAGAACCACCCCTGCCTAACTGCTGGACAGAGGCCAGGCTTCCTGAACTGGGAAGTGAGGTGAGAAGGAGATACAAGAGGAAGACTCATAATGGAAGAACTGGCCACTATGTTGTGTCATATCATGAAATTTAAATTAAGAAAGGGCAGAGAGACTGACAAGTGTCCAAAAAGCAATGATGAGTAAACATGGCCCTGTGCTAAGGACAGGGAGTGGGGAGGAAGGTGGGCTGCCTGCTAAAGGTTTGGGTCTGAGTGAGGAGTCCATTGATGAGGGGCAAGTCAAGAAGCCAAGATCAAATTCACAGGCACAGAAAGTAGAACAGGGATTGATGGAGATTCGGGTGGAGGGGGGCATATATATGAGGAATCATTGTTTGATCAGCGTGGAGTTAGTTTACTCTGGAATGATGAAAACTGTTCTGGAATGAGTGGTAGAGATGTTTGCAGCGTAATGACAATGGCTAAATGCCACTGACTGCATACTTAATGGTAAAAATGGCAAATTTTATGTAATGGATATTTTACCACAATTTAAAGGAGAATCCCAAGAATCCTTCACAAGAATCTTTTTTAATTTTTTTATTTACATTTATTTTTGATAGAGACAGAGCACCAGTGGGGGAGGGGCAGAGATAGAAGGAGACATAGAATCCGAAGCAGTCTCCAGGCTCTAAGCTGTCAGCACAGAACCCAAAGTGAGGCTCGAACTCACGAACTGCAAGATCATGAACTGAGCTGAAGTCAGACGCTTAACCGGCTGAGCCACCCAGATGTCCCAAGAATTTTTAAACACAGGCAGCATTGAAGAGCAATTTATGTGCCACCATCAGGTGGAATACAGGGAGACACTAGGGGTTTCCTTTATGGTTGGAGACTTTGTAGAACCAGTGGCTTCTCAAATACCCATCAAGGATGCACCCCCATCAAGCCTTCTTCAGCTTCCTGGCCCCACACAACCACCTGGCCACCATGCCCAGCAGCTTCCCGCAGAGCCACAGGGTGCCCAGGGTGACCACCAGCAGGAACAAGAAGACGTCCAGCAGGTATTGCTCATGCCACGGCTGCTGCAGGGCATGGGGCTTGAGGTGGGCCGCACCCCCTGTCTGGAGGATGTGGTCGATCCAGCCCACCAGCCTCTGGGCAGGGGTCAGGGGGTGGGAGCGCCTGATGATGCTGGCGGCCACCGCTGCTGACTTGTACCTGTTGGCAGACACAGAGGCGGGGCATTACTCCTTTGGCCTCAAAAGACTTAGAGACAACGTATCACACACACATTCTTTCCTCCATGTGCACAGAAGACTCAGTTTCAAGGAAAAGTGCTGGCCTGGTCTGTAGGGGATAAGCTTAGGAATCCCCTGGGCTTACACCAATGCGTTAACAAGGCATAAAGAAATACAACGTCCTAAAATGCTCACACCCGAGTTTCAGTAAACCAGATTGGCACTCCAAAAATAGGGGGTGCAAAGACACCCCAAGAAAAGGGAGGCAGAAAGGTGCCAGAAATAGGGAGGTGCAAAGGCAAAATAGAGAGGGGGTGCAGAGCCTCCAAAATAGAAAGGGAGAGGCAAAGGCCTGAAATAGAAACAGCACACAGGTGCCCAATACATAGGTATATGAAATAACCAAGATTAGATGTTCAGGGTGGAAGCACCCCCAGTTTAGTACTATAGCAGAAAAGCTGCTTTCACAGGAGAATGGGGCCAGGTTAGGTAAATTGGTGAATTGGACTATGGACCACTGTGCTGCAGGCGAAGCAGCCCAGAGTGAAGATAGTTAACAAAAGAAAAGATGCCTTATTAACCCTGAGGTTATTTCCCCTATCTGTCTCATCCTCTAGGCTAGCTAAGATAAACAGGCATGGTGCCTCCTGTCTGCTGTTAACAACCATCTACCCATCTGCCCAGCACCCAGATTTTGTTTTATATTGACCCAAACCCCAAACACTGTATATCTTCAAAACTTCCTTTTTCCCCTACGTCCAAAAGTTAATGTTCACAGTTTCTTTGTCTTTCTGTGTACACCCATCACATTTGCAAGCCTTCTAATCTGAATAAATATGGGACAAGGACCCTTATTTGGGGCTCTTGTCTTTTTCCCGGACATTAGCCATCTCTCACTTTAATCCTGCGTATGCTCTTTTGCTGGAAAAAAAAGAACTTTAGACTTAGAGTCTACACCACTGGTCTTGCCACAGTCTAGCTGGGTCACATTGAAAAGTTCAAACTGGTGCCTTCATGCAAAGATCCATGCCTAGGGCCAAAAAGTGCTAAACTATAAAACAGTGATTAAGCTGTAAGGAAAAGTCTCTTCCCAGGAGGCTTATGCTACACTAAAGGAAAAAGCACGTAAGAATATATGTGGTGTAACATACCCCTGACTCAGGGTAGATGTCCTGAAGATGCTAATAAGATATTCCACCCATCCTCGTTATCAGATCATTGTGCTGGATGGGGATTTACATAAGACATCATGGGTCCTTCTACCGACTCACTTAACAGAAATTTATCTCAACCTACTTTGTGGCAGGCCTTGTGCTAGGCCCGGTGAGCTCAGGGGAAAAAACAGACACACTTGGCCATCCAAGGGGGCTTACTCTCTACTTTCTAATATGAGGGACCCACAATAAAGCAAAAACAGAAAGAAATGAGGTAGTTACCTATCCTGAGAAGTGTTAAGAAGAAAAAACAAATTACAATTGAAGGGGGTGAGAGAGGAGTGCATTTAGGACTGTCAGACAAAGACCACTTCTCTGAGGAGAGGACATTGAAGATGAGCCCAATGGCCATGAAGGAACCAGTCCTGAGAAGAGAAGGAAGGATGCTCTAGGGAGCAGCACTGACAAAGGGCCTGAGGCTGGAAAAACAGTGTGGCATATTGGGGGACAAAAAGGAGACCTCCTGCCTCAGTGAAATTCTACTATAAGCAGCATCAAAATATAACACCTCTCTGAGACCCAGCGTAAATAGATCAGAGTCTTTGCAATACTTAATGGTAGAAAATTGTTCTCAGCATCTAACCTAAATACCTAGTCTTACTCTCAGAGGAAACAGATCAGGTATTAGTATCATACGCATATCATTGTCTGTCCCTAAAGTTTTGCCTTTTTGCAAAAGTGTGCCACACAGTACCCATCGTATTTCATATCTTCTTTTAGTCTCAATGACAAGTTCAGAGAGCTGCATACCTCTTGTCTTCTATGACTTCCTTCATCTTCAGAGCCAATGGCTCTGCCTTGATCTGCTTTAACTGGATAGAGACACCAAACTTCTTGGCTTCTACTCGGACCATGTTTTCAGGCTGGTCTCCAAGGACTGGAATCCCCACGATGGGCACACCATATTGGATGGCCTCCATTATGCTATTCAACCCACCATGGGTGACAAAAAGACGGATGCGTGGGTGAGCTGTTGTAAATCAGGAATATTTCAGCATGAAAACTTTCAGAACACCAGGGAAAGCATCAGGGCAGAGGAAAATACCAAGGGATTTCAAGGTATGGTGGAGAAAATAGATTTACTGATCCAGCTTTGAACACACTCAAGGGTGCATATTCCAAGATAGAAGATTCTGGCCTTGTCTGTGTACAGAGATTCCTCTAAGTCAATCCATCTAAGACTCAGAGCCAAGGGAAAGCTGCAGAGAACAGTGTTAAGCAAGGCATATTCCTCCTCCCAACTATCCATCTACCTATCCATCCATCCATCCATTCTTCTCTCTACCCTGTTTCTCTCTTTGCTTTTCTTATGTCTGCTCTCTTTGTGTCTCCTTCTGTCTCTTTTATGTCTCTCATTCTCCACGTCTCACCCTCTCTCCTTCACTGCCCATTATTTTCCTCTTATTGAAGTCTTAATACTTTCATTGTCATCGCATCTCACCTGGCATTCCTCAAACATACACTCTATGTGCTTTCTCCTCAATTTAATAAGAAATCCTCTAAAGTAGGGCGTGATGGACCACCCATCTCAGTATTTCCAGTTCCTGTGTGCTACTCTACTCTTTTTTAGAGAAAACCAAAACAAGTGTTGATAATGAAGAGTTCATCTCAAACAGTGCCTCTCAACAGGGATGTGCATCAGAATCTATTGGTGTTTCCTTGAAAATCAGAATCCTTTTTAGTCCATGCCTTGTGAAAAAAAAATATGCAGAACACTCTATCTTAAGTTCCCAATATGTTTGTGAGCCTTGGGGTGAATAATCTTGGGGTGAACCTCTGAGGTATTCAGTTGTGGTGGCAGCTAGGGTGCTCAAAAAACTGGCACAAGGACAAAGAAAACATTGGGGTGTCAGGAACTATTATCAGACAATTTTATGGACCAAATGACTGGCTGACAGGTTACTCACCTTGACAGTCAGATATTTTGGCACACCCTTCAGACACCATCAACATCAATTTTTTGAAAGTATGACTATACCTTTTGTAGCATAGGAGAATGTGCTAACGTGTGTGTGTGTGGGGGGGGTGTGTCTGTAATGGCAGGTGGCCTAACAGGTTCTCAAGGGCCCAGGAAAAGCAATGACAAGAAGACCCCTGATGTGTGTTCTCAAAGTTCACAAGCCATCTTTGATTAGGTTTGGATAACTTTCTTCAGTGCAAATATGTTAGGGTTAAAATAACCTGACAAAAATATCACTTCTGACTGAAAATAGCAGGACTAGAATAGAAAGTAAGAAACAAACATGGCACTTTTAACCATTTTGGCTGTATATCCTGATTTCCCAAGGACTCCAGTTGACTGCTCCATTCCTGTCCTCTAAACATTACTTTAGCAACCAACCGTCCCTTCTCATGGTGATGGAGTTGCCCCGTGGAGCCCTAAAGAGGCATAAATAGAAAAAGAGAAATAGATCTGGTCAGTCCTTACCCAAGAGGTCATTCTGAGGAAGCCAGTCCACGATTTTCACATTTGCTGCCAATTTGACGTCTTTGGGCCACTTAGAAGGCTTACAGTTCCATATCACCCCTTGGGAGAGATGAGCAAAGGCACTGTTCATCTCCATGAGAACTTCCTGGGACTGATAGGTGCTCACCATGGAGCCCATGGCCACAAGGACAAAACCAGAGTCTCCAAACTTGCTGATGAAATTCTCAAATTCCTGGAGAGAGGTAAGAAAGGAAAGGATGTGAACAAAGTTGTTCATGAAAACCTAGATGTGAAATGTTTATAAAATCATTTCATAAAGTGAAAGTCAACTATTAACAGAATGCACCATCCTGTCAGTACCTAGAGCTCACTGTCTTGAAACTGTACTCATAGGTCTGAGGACAGCTCAGTGCACTCTACAGTGTGCTTATATCCATTGTGTCCAGTGGCCTTGAGGTCATTTTTCTGAGACCTCAGGACACTCCATACCATACAAATACTTTCAATAATCACAAAAGGATATGAAGAGAGTCTTAAGAGTCCAGCCAGTATCACAATAGTCTATATTGCACGTAGGACACTTAACACATACTTCAGCACCAATATCTAGATTCAGAATATCTATATTGCAATGTTTTAAGAAGAGGAAGGCAGAGGTCGTTGAAACTTCTCTTTTTTTTGTTAAGAACATGGCCCCAGAAACAGGGTCATCCTCATCCTTCATCCTTGTCTGTACAGATACGGCGTTTAGGAGTGTTCTAATGACAGACCAGAGGTGCTATTGCCTAGGTGAGTGCCAGTTGCTGTCCTGGACAAGTAGGGGGCAGTAGGCATTCTGGAGGCTGAGGTAGATGCTGGGGAAATATCTGTCATTTGTCTCCTTCATATGCTTATGAGCCATCTGTTGTCTTCATTGTTGACTTCTGGTAAAGTGTTTGGCCCATTTAAAAATTTTTAATTGATTTTTTATTGTTATTATGAGTTTTAAGAGTTCTTTGTATGTTTGTATATATGGTTGTATATTTGCGTGTATTACATTTTGAATAATAGTCTTTATCAGGTATACCTATGCAAATATTTACTCTTGGTCTGAGTCTCCTCCTTTTATTCCACAACAGGTATGTTGCAGAACAGAAATTTTTAAAATCAATTTGGCCCCCTTCTCAACTCTATCATAGAACATGACTTGGGTTTTATATGTAAAAAGTAATCACCAACCAAAAGGTCGTCTGTTTTTTCCTATGTCACCTCATATGAATTTCATACTTTTGCATTTTATATTCAGGTCTGTGACCTACTTTGTGTTAATTTTTTTGAAGACATACGATCTGTGTCCATTCATTGAAAGACTATCTTCTTTTCGTGGTATTTCTTAAAGCTTTGTCAGAGATCATTTGACTACATTTGTGTGGGTCTATGTGTACTCTCTTCTATTACATTGATCTATTTATCTGTTCTTTTGCTTATAGGACACTTTCTTGATTACTTTAGCCATTTCATAAGTCATGGAGATGACTAATGTCAGTTTTCCAACTTAGTTCTTCATCTTCAACATTGTGTTGGCCCTTCAGGGTTTTCCTCTCCATGCAAATCTGAGCATCAGCTTATCAATATCCACAATTGATAATTTGCTGTGATTTTCAGTAGGATCTCACGGAATCTATAGATCCAATTGGAGATAACTAACACCTAGCAATAGTGAGTCTTCCTACCCATAAATATGGAGTATCTCTCCATTTATTTAGCTCTTTGATTTCTTCCATCAGCATTTTGTAGTTTTCTCCATATAAATCTTGTACATGTTTTGTTAGTATTTATTCCCAAGATTTCATATTCAGTGGTGAAATATAAATAGTAGAGTGGTTTCAATTTCACATCCTCCTGTTCATTGCTGATATATAAGAAAAATATGGATTTTTTATATTAAACTAGTATGCTTTGATGTTACTATAATTGCTTGCTAGTTCCAGAAATATTTTGCTTGACCTTTCAGATTTTTTAAATAGACCATCATGTCACTGTGAGCAAGAACAGTTTTAACTCTTCCTGCCTAATCTACATGATTGCTATTCCTTTTTCTTTCTCCTACTACTTTCTTAGGACCTCCAAGATGAGGATGAAAAGCAGTAAGAGAGTACACTTTCCTGGTACCTGTGAGGTTGTCCTTTCATTTTCTATAAAATGTCCCCTTTAATTAAAAGCTTCTGGAGAAGCTTTTAATTCTGATGAAATCGAATTTACCTATTTTTTTCTTTTGTTATTCATTCTTTCAATGTCACATCTACAAATTCATTGCCAAGTCCAAGTCCACGCAATTTAGCCCTTTCTTTTCTTCTAAGAACTTTTTGGCTTTTAGCTCTTTATTTAGGCCATTGATCCATTTTGAGTTGATTTTCGTATATGGTGTGAGGAAGGCTTGGAATATATTCTCTTTCATGGGAATGAATATCCAGTGGTTTCAGCACCATTTGCTGAAGAGACTGTTCTCTCCACTGATTGCTCTTGGCACCCTTGTCACAAATGAATTGGTCACAGATGTGTGTCATTGAACACTGTTCTTTTCATGTTGATTTGGCTATTTGCATTCCATTACGTTTCAATGTGAGATGAAGACTGGCTTTTCCATTTCTGCAAAAAAGAAAAAAAAAGTAATAATAAGGCCACTCAAATGTTGATAAGGCTTAGGTAAAACTTGTAGATCACTTTGAGTAGTATTGCTCTCTTAACAATATTAAGTATCACAATTCATGGTCTTGAGATGTCTTTCCATTTATTTAGGTATTCCTTAATTTCTTTCAGCAAATTTGTAGTGTCCAGTGTATGTGTCTCTCGCCTCCTCAGTTTAATTAGGTGTTGTTGTAAATAGAATAATTTGCTTGTTTCATTTTCAGATTGTTCATAGCCAGTGTATGAAAACACAAGTTGTATGAATTCACTGGGATTTTCTCTATACAAGATTATGTCATATGAATATCAAACCATTTCTACATTGTCCATTCCAATTTGGATGCCTTTTATTTCTTTTTCTTGCCTACTTGCTTTGTGTAGGGTATATTTGAATAGCGGTGATGTAAGCGGGCATCTTAGACTACCGATCTGAGGCAGCAGGATTTCAGTCTATCCCATAGAGTATGATGTTAAAGCTGTCAGTGTTCCATAAATACTCTTTATTGTGTTCAAAAAAACCTCTTTACTCCTAGCTTTGTGACTGTTGTTATCATGAAAGGACATTAGTTTTGTCAAATATTTTTTCTGCATCTCTTGAAATGATTAGCTTTTTTTAAAATCCTCTTCATTCTATAGATGTGTTGCATTATGCTGATTGATTTTGTTACATTAGACGAGTTATAAAATACCTTTTATATCCTGTAAAAGGTTTGACATTGGTCTATTTTGTCTGATTTTAATTAGCACATAGCCACCTTAGATGATTCTTAAAGAAGTTCATGACCTAACACCCTAAAAATTAGTTTCATATCCTTTGTCAATCTTCCTTCCTCTACATTTGTTGACTGTCTCCAGCTTACCTCGTTGTACCATTCTGGCCCTTCTTAACTCCATCCAGCACAACACTATAAAAACTATCATCCCAAAGGACCAGTAAAAACCAGCTTTGTTGTCACTTGACATTTATAAGATCAGTGTAAATCTATAATTTAAAATTGGCAAAGGCAGAGCACGACATCATAATAAGAAGCTGAGTACTCCCAGCTCCCCACAGAAAAAAAAAAAAAAAAAGGACAAAAAAGGCTAAAGACTCACTCAGATAATTTTATACGACTTGGGAAAATAGTCAGTGATATACCGAAACCAAACAGATGCCCATTCAGGAAGAAAAAAACACACACACTCAGAATGGTGAGAATTTCCATGGCAATTTTACTCTTCTGGCCCCACACTCTTCCTGAAGTGGCATGCCATGGTCCAGAGGCAGCAGTGGTAGCCCTGCCTTCTGTAAGAGGAGAAGAAATGAAATAATTTGCAACATTGTAGCCACTCTGTAGGCTCCCAGGTGACAAGTTAAGATCTCACCAGGCTCAGAGCTCTGACTGGAAATGGCAATATAGCTCAGATATCAGGTTGGTGGGAGTCTTGCAAGGCAATAGAGGGCACAATGTCATGTAAAACCTGCAGCGATACGGCAGAATTTAGAATCTTGGGGCAAGAGAAACAAAACATCTATGTCCCTGAACAGAATCTGGGTAAGACTCTTTGGGAACTTAAGACATTAAAATTGGCCACGTATACAGGAAGAACCAGATGAATGAATGCATACACAAAGGTCCAGACAGGAAAAATGCTCAGAAAATACCTAAGGAGACTTTAAGTTGTCTGCCCTGGCTTATCCAAAGTATTAAACATTCCCCACTAACTAGTGAAGGTGTTCCATGGCAGCCTGCAAACACAACTAGAGGTGACTGGGTTTACAAATGCCCACAATTTTCTACAAAAGATCACAAGACATATTAAAAAAAAGAGAGAGACTAAAAGCCAAAATGTGTCATTTAAAGGAATGAAATAAATCTCCAGGAACCCTCTTTGAAGAAACAGACATTGGATTTACTAAACAAAGACTTTTAAATTGACCAAATATGCACAAAAAGTAAAAAAAAAAAAAGTGGACAAAGGTCTAAAGGAAATCGGGAAGACAATATATGAACAAATAGAGAATAATAGCAAGAAGAGACAAATTATTTTTCAAAAAAGGCAAAAATTCAAAACAAAAAATATAATCACTGAATTGAAAAATTCACTAGGGTAGTTCAATGCAGAGCAAAATAGACAGAAGAAAGACTTAGTACACTTGAAGACAGGACATCTAAAATGTCAAGTCTAAAGAGAAAAAAGTAGAAAGGGCGAGTGTAAGGGACTCACAGGACCCCTTTGTGTAGATTAATATATGCATTATGGAGTTCTCAAGAGCATGAGAGAGGAAAGAATAGAAAGATTGCACCAAGAAATAATGGCACATAACAAGATATAATATGCAGACAATCCTAAGTTTCCTCTCTCACACACACAAAAAAATGTGTCATGACTAATATAGAAATTTAGGAAAGTAGCAAGAAATAAAATAGGCTCAGAATATCCATTGCATTACATTAATAATGACCATTTCAAGAAGGAGATTGGAAAAACAATTTCATTCACAATACAATCCAAAGAATAAAAAAATAGGAATAAATTTAACCAAGGAGGTAACTATATTGAACTATGTTGAAAACTATAAGACACTGTTGAAGGAAATTAAGAAGACACAAATAAGTGGAAACAAAATTCAGGTTTCATGGATTAGAAGACTTATACTTTAAAGATGCCAGTACTTCCCAAGGTGATCCACAGGTACCATGCATCTCTATCAATAGTGAACAACATTTGCTTCTGGCAGAAATAGTAACCTATCATAAGCTGATGTGGAATTTCAAAAACAATGAGTACCCAAAACAATGTGGAAAAAGGAACAGGGTTGGAAGTCCCACATTCCCTGATACCAGAGTTACTACAAAGCTACAGTAATCAAAATAGTGTAGTATGACAAAAAAGATAGATATGTAGATCAATAAGATAAAATAGAAAGTTCAGAAATACCCCAGGTATATTTGGTCAAATAACTTTTGACAAAGGTTCTAGACCATTCATTAGGTAAAAGATAGTCTTTTCAGCAAGTGATATTGGAAAACTGGATATCCACATGCAAAAAAACTGAAAGTCAACCATTACATTATACCATATGGTAAATCAACTTAAAATGGATGACAGACCTAAAAATCTGAGCTATACATATACGACTCTTAAAAGAAAATAGACAAATCTTCATGTAAGTGTATTGGGTAGTAATTTCTCATAAAAGACACCAACAGCACAGGCAACATAATAAAAAATTACATCAAAAAGAAAAATTTTGTGTATCAAAGGTCACTATCAACACAGTGAAAGGGCAACCCAGGGAATGGGTGAAATATTTGCAAGTCATATCTGATAAGAGATTATAGAAAGAACTACTCTATACAAAAAACAAACATGATTCATAAATGGGCAAAGACTTGAACAGATATTGAACAGATATTGAACAAAGAAGAGATACAAACTGCCAATAAGGTTAGAAAATGGTAAACCTCACTAATCAGGAAAATTCTTATCTAACCACAGTGAGACACCACTTCCCATCCATTAGGATGGTGAGTAATAAAATTTTTAAAAACAAAAAACAAAAAAAAAAAACAAAAAAAAACAAAAAAACCCACAAAAATATAAAATTACAAGTGTTTGTGAAGATGTGGAGAAATTAGAGTCCTTATGCATTGTTAGTGGAAAGGTAATCTGGTGCAGCCACTGTGAATGACTGCATGGCAGTTTCTCAAAAACATAAATATACAATTATCATATGCTCCAGAAACTCCATTTCTTGGCATATTCCCAAAAGAATCAAAAGCAAGGACTCAAAAGCAAATATTTGTGAACACTACTGTTCATAGCATTATTCACAATAGCCAAAATTGGGAGTAACCAGGGTGTCTATGGACAGAAGAATACATAAAAAATATGGTATATACATATAGTGAAATACTACTCAGCTTTAAAATTCAGGGGCACCTGGGTGGCTCAGTCAGTTAAGCGTTGGACTTTTGATTTCAGCTCAGGTAATGATCTCACAGTTCATGAGATTGGGCCCCACATGGGCCTTACACTGACAGTGAAGAGACAGCTTGGGATTATCTCTCTCTGCCCTCCATCTCTACCCCCCCCCCCAAATAAATAAACATTTTAAAAAGAAAAGAAATTTGGACACATGCTACAACATGCACGAATCTTGAAAACATTATGCAAAGTGAAACAAGGCACCACAGAAGAACAAATATTGTATGATTCCACCCGTATAATGCACCTAGAGTAGTGAAATTCATAAAGACAACATGAGAATAGTGGTTGCCAAGGTCTGGATGCAGAGAGGAAATAATGAGTCACTATCGAGTGGGTATGAAGTTTCCGTTTGGGAAGAGGAAAATGTTCTAAAGATGGATGCAGGTGATGGTTGCACAACAATGTGAATGTTCTTAATGCCCCTGACTATACCCTTCAAGATGGCTAAAGTGGTAAAATTTATTATGTTTATTTGATCTCAATAGAAAAAAGTAGGAAAGGAGAGAAGAAAAATCGTTCAAAGCAAGCATCTGTTATCTCATGGATTATACACTTTAACTTCCATTATTCTCTTCCTTAATAACTCCTGTCTCACTTCCAAGACCTGACCCACCATCATGTCAGGTAAGGCCTGTGTTTTGGCCTAGTTTTATTTGTATAATTGAATCTTCAGCTACACTGGTCTGGCCAGTATCACCAAGAGAACCCAGCCTCATGGCCATCTTACTTATACCTCCACACATGGGGCCACCTGTTCTTTCAACCTGGTGTATCTTCCTTCCCAGTTCTGTTTCTTAAGAAATGCCACCATGAACCAAAGTCCATTTTGCCCATGAATCATTCCCCAACTTTTTCTGTTCACTCAGTGCAAGATCAGTAGGGGAAGGTTAGAGATTTTGGTGCCTAGGTCAGATCTGGGCTTTTGCTGCTCTGAGCTAAATGGTACTGGGAATAATATGTATATCACATGAATGTCTGTCCTCTCATTTATAAAATTGGAGATCATCACAGTTCTCTCAAGGTGGCATGACATACAATATATGAGATAATGTCCATACAATAGCACCCAAGTACCTACCTACAGGCAACAGGCAGCCACTAATCTTAGCTCTCCACATTTTTCAAAACTTCTAGAGCAGTAGTTCTGAGTTCAGGCTCTCCCTTCAGACCACCTGGGTAGCATGTAAATATTACATTACCTAGACCCAATCCAAGATCAATCAAATCAGAAAATCTAGGCTGAGTCAGGAACCAGGCCTTTATAGGAAGGAGACATTACAGATTATGCCTGCAGGTCTTGCCAGTCACACCCAATCCTGCCTCATTACATTATGTCTCAGTTTTTTTACATTTCATCATGGATAACTAATCTCCTTTAAAATCCTTAACTGCGGTGTCCTCTCACTACATAATTATTCTATATATGATCATAAAAAGTAGAAATTAAAATATCAACTTATTGAAGCATTTTTACCAGCAAGGCTAGGATGAGGGTAAGACATAGGAAGAGCTTAGGGCCATTATTTAAGGAGGTTTGCAATATCAAAGCCATGTACCTAACAGTACTTCCATGACCTTTATAGCAAGGACTTCCTTGAAAGTGGACCCTGGGATCAACAAGATGACAGAGTAAGAAGCTCTGGATGCTCCTTCACCTGAAAAACATGCTAATTCAGCAATATTTCATGGTCAAATTCCCTTGTAAGGAATCCAGAAACTAAATGAAAGAGTACTGCACCCAAGGCAAATGTGTAACCAGTCTCACCAAATCCAGTGAATAGTTATGAAAACACCCTCTCACCAGAATCCCTAACCAGGTCATGTGGATAGCTACATGAACAAGAATAAAATTGGACCCCTACCTTACACCACACAAAAACTCAAATGGATTAAAAATTTAAACATTAAACCGGAGGGTGTGGCTCAGTTGGTTGAGCATCTGACTTCTGTTCAGGTCATGATTTCACAGTTAGTGTGTTTGAACCCCATATCAGGCTCACTGCTGTCAGCATAGAGCCCACTTGAGATACTCTGTCCCCCTGCCTCTGCCCCTTCCCCACCAGACCTGAAACTGTGAAGCTCATAGAAGAAAACAGGGCAAAAACTTCATGCTATTGGTCTTGGCAATGAGTTCAATGATAAAGCACAAGCAACAGAAACAAAATTAACTCAATAAACAAAAATAAGTGAGACTATATTAAACTAAAAAGTTTCTGCACAGCAGAAGAAACAATCAACAGAGTAAAGAGACATTTACAAATGGAAGATATTTGCAAACCATATTCCTAATAAGAGATTAATCTCTGGGGGCGCCTGGGTCACTCAGTTGGTTAAACGTCTGACTCTTGATCTTGGCTCAGGTCATGATCTCACAGTTCATGAGTTAAGCCCCACATCGGGCTCTGTAGCTATCAGCATGGAGCCTGCCTGGGATTCTCTCCCTCTCTCTCTCTGCCCCTCCCCAGCTTGGCTGTCTCTGTCTCTTTAAAATAAATAAATAAACTTTAAAAAAAAGAGAGAGAAAGAGAGAGATTAATCTCTAGAATGTATAGGAAAGGACTAAAACTCAATAGCAAAAAAAAAAAAAAAAAAAACTTATAACCTCAGTAAAAAATAGGCTAAGGACTTGAATAGACACTTATCCAAACACAACATACAAATCGCCAGCAGATATATGAAAAAATTCTCAACCACTAGTAATCAGGGACGTGCAAATCAAAGCCACAGTAACGTATCGCTTTATACCTGTCAGTATGGTTATTATAAAAGAAATAAAAGACAACAAATGTTAAGCATATGGAGACATTGCAACCCTTGCATACTGCTTTTGGGAATGCAAAATGGTGCAGACACTATAGAAAACAGTATGCACATTCTTCAAAAAAAAAAAAAAATAGAACTAGCACATGAACCAACAATTCCATTTCTGTGTATATACACATGAGAATGCAAATCAGAATCCCAGAGAGATAGCTGTATTCCCATAATCACTGGAGCACTATTCACAATAGCCACAATGTTGAAACAATCTAAATGTCCATCAAAAGATGAATGGTTAAAGAAATTATACACACACACACACACACACACACACACACACACGTGGAATTCTATTTAGTCTTTAAAGAAGGAAATTTGGGAGCACCTGGGTGGCTCAGTCAGTTAAGCATCAGACTTTTGATACTGGCTCAGATCACGATCTCATGGTTGGTGAGATGGAGCCCTGCATCAGACTCTGCACTGACAGCGGGGAACATCCTTGGATCCTCTCTCTTGCACTCTCTCTCCCTCTCCACCTCCCACTCTCTGTCTCTCAAAATAAGTAAACTTTAAAAAAGAAATAGAGAAGGAAATTTTCCAATATATAAAAACATGAATGCATTTTGAGGTCATTATGCTAAGTGACATAAGCCAGTCACAGAAAAGCAAACATTGCAGGATTTCACTTATATGAAGCATCTACAATAGTCAAGTTCATAGAATAAAAAGTGGAAATTGCATTCTCATGTGTATATCAGGGGTTGTGATAAAGAGAAAAAAGGTAGTTAATATTTAATGGAGGAAGAGTTATAAAGTTAAATGAGATCAATAAGATCTACAGGTCTGAGGCACAATATGGTATCTACTGACAATAATTCATATTATACTTTCAAAAATTTCTTAAATTTAAAATACAATACAATACAGTACAATACAATACAATAAACTAGAAAAATTTGTTTGTCTCATCCTACTTCACTCCCAATTTCCACTGGCAAGGGAGCCACCAACTCTACACTGAAGAGCTCTACATGAAGTCCCTATTGAGTGCTAAGGTTTCACTTACTTGTGGTACTGGCTTAACAGGTCTGGCCATTAAGCCTCCAACATACACAGTGTTGGGAAGCAGGGGCCTAGCAAATTCAAGGGCAAAGTCAGAGTTAACAAACCATAGCTCTGCTTTCTTTAGAAGATGAGACAAAACCGGCCTAGAGCCTTCCGGGAAATGTTCCTTGATGGTGTTGTCAAATGTAGACTGGATTCGCCATTGCCTTAAGAAGAAATCCAAGAACATCAGAAAATTCCTCACTCTTCCCCAGAAGTCCATGTCGTCGGTTAGCAAGGAATGGAATACCGGAACATAAGACACCGGGTTTGGTAGCCCAAGGTCCACACTGCCAAATGGGGTGGGAAGAATTGACACAAATGGCTTCCCAAGCTTCTCAGCAACCAGGAAAGAACAGAAGTCAAATGCTTCAACAAATACCAGGTCAAAGTTCTCATTTTTTAAAGAATCCATGATATCACTTCTCCTTAGCAAATCACTGCATTGAATCCCCAATTGTTCCATTAACTTTACAAAGGTGTCAAATGCTTCTCTGTTAAAAACAAAACAAAAAACAACAACAAAACAGTAATGACAAATATTCATTGAAGGTGGCAATTTCACAATATATAGGAGAATCTTTGGTTCAAAGAAAATATCCCAAGTAAGTAAGACCATATTGGCAGCTGCCCACCTATTTTACCAGTCTCCAATGAACACTCTGCTCTAGTCACTTGGTTCTGGGGTTTCTGCTTCCTAAAATGTTCTCACTTCATTCCCTCCCTTTTCTCCAGTGATCACATCCACCCCATCCAGGCCAATTCAAGAGCCATCCAGTTTGGGAGCCATCTCTGACTGTAGCAGACGTCACAGTTCCATGTCTACTTGACACATTCTGTGATGCTCTTTTTAACTTTCACCTGTACACTCCAGTTCATGAGCGACTGTCTTGTTTCTCAGCCTATGTGTGGAAGTAACTTGGTAGCAGAGTCCATCAGTATTGATAATATAGCCCATTTTTTCTTTAATAGTCTGCATTTGAGAAATTGCCTGACACAAGGAACTTTGTGATGGTAATATTAGAATCCCAAGACTGATATTTTTCTAACCTATGAGATAAACAAGTTAAAACAAACAAGCTTATTATTACCCTTTCCATTTCATCTTTCCTGGAGTAGTGAAAGAACTTAATACTACACCATGTCAGCCCACTGAAAGCCCACAGGTGAGAGCTCATTAGTAATATGCAGTTGTTCACGTGCACTGTAAACTTCAAGCGACAACAGATGATTAACTGAAATTATTCTCTATTTTTAAATGATTTTACATAATGAATGACTGCTACTTGTGTGGATAAATTCAAGAAATGCACTACAAATTCCTCAAAAGAACAGCATTCATCATATTTGAAATTAGGTTAATCTATTAAAATACAGGAAGGTACTGTGCTCAGCATGCTGCACCATATTTAATAAGTGGGTGCAACATGTCTTCAAAGAAATGAAGTGGGGAAGAAGAGACAAGACATAATAAAAAAATCATGAATAACAACACAAGATGATATATACAATGCTTCAAGAGAGTATTTTAGAACACACCTCTTCTGGATGAAGAATTTGGTCTTCTAGTTTAGGTAAGCAGAAAGGCTTTACGGCAAAAGCCAGATTTTAGGACCACCTTGATGACTGAATAAAATTTTTAAGGAAAAAGGGAAAGGTGGAGTTAGGTCACTATAATTCATCAGAAAGGCATGAATATTTATCTTTTCCCTCTTCTGTCAAAAGTAAAGAACTTTTTATACATCCCAGATAATGATGAAAACTTTCAAGCTAATAT
The DNA here is from genome assembly GCF_014898765.1 of Herpailurus yagouaroundi. Lineage (NCBI taxonomy): Eukaryota > Metazoa > Chordata > Mammalia > Carnivora > Felidae > Herpailurus > Herpailurus yagouaroundi. The sequence goes on along the minus strand of NW_024421896.1, from coordinate 3,342 downwards.
CACAATGTGTGTCATCAAGGCATTTGGGTTTTTAAATGAGTTAAAAGACAATGGCTCAGGGTATGAAAAATCAATGCTCATCAGCATGTTTCCATTCTTGAATTGAAGTGATGAGAGGAAAAGTAAGTATAAAATCATGGCTCTGATATGCCTACCAACAATCAGAAATTATGTTGTTTATCCTGCCTTCTGTGTTGTGGAGAGTATATACACAAACATTGAAGGTGAAGGGCTGCCAGGAAGACCCAGAAAGAACAATCACCCTCACTATACAGAAATACATTCATGCTTTCAGTGGAAAAGGCACAGTACACAAAGGGATTGGGAGTGCAAAACATATCTATTCCATCTATCCGCTGCCCCCCCACCACTGATTTTCCCCATCCATCCACTCATCCATCTACCAATCCATTTCTCTTAAACTCATTCCAAATAGCTATGCATCCAACCATTTATTTGCATCACTGAATGTAGTGAATTGAGAGCCATTTCAATCAGAGAATAAAAGAAATTACCTGCCATGCAAAGCTTCCTTCATATAGGAATCAAAATGTTCCTTTAATTCTTTTTCATGATCCTCAGGTAGAAGCCAACTGATAACTTGGTATGCATTTTCCTTCTTTTCTAAATAAAAAATTTTTTAAAACACCAATAAAATATATCATTTTGGCATGATACCATAGTTGCTTTTTTTATCCTAATAATTTTATATATATCTGCATGTTTGCTTTTAGAGGGTTTTTCGGTTTTCTGCCTGCTTTTTCATTTCTTCAGTCATAGGATCTGATACTATTTATTGAGAACATTATAATAATTCAATTACTTCTATTCAATTGAATGAATGTTATAGAACTTAAATAAAAGTAAAGTTCTATTTGAAGCTTTCATTTCTTCAGTCATAGGATCTGATACTATCTATTGAGAACATTATAATAATTCAATTTCTTCTATTCAATTGAATGAATGATATAGAACTTAAATAAAAGTAAAGTTCTATTTGAAGCTTTCATGTAAAGGTATAGATATTCTTCATTTTACAGATGAGAAGACAAACATAAATGGAGTGTCAGATAATTCATCACGGTTGCACATACAGTAAGTGCTACACTTTGTATTTAAATACAGATTTAATTTTATCCCAGCTCCCCAGGCCTTTGTTTTTTAGGAAACAAGAGATTTTTTTTATTACTTACAGGTGACACATGCAAAGGTTTTTCATTCAGCCAAAAATATGGCAAAGGCTAAGTTAACAAGAGTAGTCCCCTGCAGTCCTACTTACCATTCCGACATTTCCCCCATAACTCATGTGTACTAAAGAGTCTGGCACCATTTTTGAAGTTGGACTGTTGACAGCTTTCAAGCTCCATTTCCTCCTTAACTTTCTGGGACATATCTTGGAAAAATGAGGAGAAAGCCTCAACATGACCTCCCTCGTGTGACCAAGATTTTCAGCCAAGCAAGCCAGACCCCATGAGGGGAACCTGCACCTCCATCCCACTCCGAGGCTTCCATAATTGGCATTTAGAAACAAAAGGATGGGTTTAGCCTTTGAGTGGCCCTGGTCATGTGTCTCACACAAACCTATCTTCTGTGCCAGAATCCACTTTGTTTCTGGGTTCCAGCATGAACCGTGTGATTGACACTAGGCTAGGTAGAACCGCATGACCAATGGTTGTACATCTCAAGGACTGCCCCCATTATAAACAGTGCTCTGAGTTAAGACTGATTCCAGTTTACAAGCCCACTGAATGGTGTGAGGAGGATAGCACCATGCCATCTGATGAACTCCACACTGTAAAAGGAGAAGGTGCACTAGAACCCGAGAAAATGCCTTTGCTACTGTTGCTCATGATATCTCTGTAGCTCAAAGAAAACCTTGATTAACACAGTAATAGGGAAACACTGATGACACCCTCGTGGGGTTAATTCAAGGGTTAATTCAAACTCAGCTTAATCTCAGTTCTCTGAAATCACCAGCAAGAAGGCCCTTAGCTTTGGTGATGCTAATTAGGACATTTGGAGGAAGAACTTATAAATATGAGCAGGTTAAAAGGGATACCCTCCCCCAAAGTATAAATAATGACAATGAAAGGAATGGCAAAAAATGGGAAATGTCAGCATGGGAGAGTCAGGAAAGAAATTAAAACAGAGGTCTCAGTTTTCACATATGTGGCAACTAACATTACTTTTAAAAAAATTATAACAGAGCAAGGACACAGATTGGCTTTTGTGACTTACTTCAGAGGTTCTACATTACTTTTAACATTGGATGAGATCCCCCCAATGACCAACTTTAATCATCTTAGTCAATACTGGGGAAAATAACAGATATATCATGAGAGCTCACCAAAATTTATCAAAGTACCTCTATACTGTCAGGAGGTAGAAAATATTAGATAGAGCACAGTGGTGCATGCCCTGTCTTAACTACTGGGATTAAATATCCCATAGCCATAACAGCCATTGGTTGTTATCTCACAGTAGCTATGGTTGCTCCTATATAAGAAGTCATAAAATTAATGTTTTAGTACTAACATCATGACGAAAGGGAACTCATTGGATCTGCCCAACATATTAAAAGTTTTAATACAACAAAATAGAGTTTTAATAGAGTGCCTTCAAGGATTAAATCCCTTTTTGTAAAGGATCCATTAACGAAGAAGTGATTATCCCCACTAGTTCTCCATTTAATAGACTAACTTGACTATTCTTAACCCTGAATGAATGGAGCCTCTCAGTGGATTACTGTGATCATATTATGGCCTCCATTTCCAATCTTACTGAAATTACTGACTATATCTAAAACTAATAAATTCTTTACAGTCATAGCTTTGGCAATACATTCTGTTTAATTCCTATTTCAACAAGCTCTCAGCTCTAGTGTCTCTTCACCTTCACCTTTGAAGGGTACAAGTAACTTGTAACTTGGCTTCTCATGGACTACCTCAACAGCCCTACTCGCTAGTTTTGCTGGCAAGATCTTTAACCACATTTAACTTTCTCCAGAAGCACATGTATGACAGTACTTTGAGGACAACCTCCTTTTGCAGAGATTTCTGGAGCCCATTCAGTCAATACACAAACACGCACACAGCAACTCACATAGAGGGATGTGCTGCTGCCCTACACAAAGCACAAACCATGGCACCTCAGTTAAATTCCTGGGACAAATTGCTTGTTGAGTGGAAGGTCTTTCCATCCCTGACACTGTCAAGACACACCTATTACGGCTCCATTTCCAGCATGAGAGTATAAGGAGCTTTCCTGGACATACTTTGAAAACAGCAAATGGTGAAAAATTCACACACACACACACACACACACACACACACACACACACAC
>NW_024421895.1:0-4394 GCF_014898765.1 Herpailurus yagouaroundi | reverse complement strand
CCCCCCCTCACCTGCCTAACAGGACTCAGACCCTTCCCCAGGACCCTTCCCCAGCCAATCGGCTGAGGCCACAGCCATTACCTCACCAACTGCCCCCAGGCCCCAATAAAACCTTTGTCCTTTTGAAACTCGCTCTCTTTCCCTGGTATCTCACCGCTGCGTCGGTGCAGGTAGGGGATTGAGCTCGAGCTAGCTCGAATAAAGGCTCTTTGCTTTTGCATCGGACTTGGCTCCCTAGTGGTCTTTGGGGATCACGAATTCTGGGCATAACATTTGGGGGCTCGGCCCGGGATCCCCAAGAACCCCGAGGGACCCCCGACCCGGAGAGCCTGACTGGCCACGGTTAGTATCTGTTTGTTCTGTCTTTTCTGTGTGAGCTCATTTCTGGAATTCTGGTAGTGCCTGACGCGGTCTAAGTGGATGCACTGGAGGACCACGGGCCGGGAGTTTCGGAAGATGTTCCGATTCTCCCTTCTGGAGGGACGTGGAATCCCCTCAAAGGTCTGAGACGAGGCGGGTAGCTCCCACTGGTCGGCGTGAGGCCGTCGTCTTTGGGGGGACGTGGAATCCCCTCATCGGTTTTGGAGGGACGTGGAATCCCCTCAAAGGTCTAAGCTAGCTTGCAGTTTTGCTTCCATGGAGTTGGAAGACTTTCCAGGGGCCCTCTGTTTGTCTGTTTTTGTGTTTCTCTGTTTTGTTCTGTGGACTTACTGGACGGACGTTATGGGACAGACTCAGACTACTCCTCTAAGTATTATGATTGATCACTTTAAGGATGTGAGGGGAAGAGCTAACAACCTCAGTGTGGAAGTCCGAAAGGGTCAGTTGCAGTTTTTTTGTTCTAGCGAGTGGCCAACTTTCAATGTCGGATGGCCACCAGAGGAGACCTTCGACCTCCCTACCATCCACCGAGTCAGGAGTATCATCTCTCAGCCTAAGGTGGGCCATCTTGATCAGCTCCCTTACATTATCACTTGGAAGGACCTTGTAGAAGACCCACCCTCTTGGCTTAAGCCCTTCCTAACCCTGCTCCCTCCGGAGCCAAAACCCATTCTTGCTTTTCAGGAGACAGAGAAGAGGAAAAGTCTTACCCAGCCTTCAGCACCCCTCTACCCTGTCCTACAGGGGGGTACTGAAGAAGAATTAATTTTTCCTCCCCCGTATAACCCCTCTAGGATGCCGGAAGAACACCATCCTCCCCCTCTGGGGGAGGCAGACGCTGTTCCGAGAGAGCGGGAGGCGGAAACGCTCCAGGGGGAAGCCCGCCCTTTACCAGACAAAGGGCTCAGAGGGGGCAATCCGCCTCCACCGCCGACTCCACTATTCTGCCCCTGCGAGCCACCGGACCCCCAGACGCGGAGGGGAATCAGCCCCATCACTATTGGCCTTTTGCCAGTAGTGACCTCTACAATTGGAAAGCTCAGAATCCTAAGTTTTCCGAGAAACCGGCAGGGTTTATTGATTTATTAGACTCTGTTCTTTTTACCCATCAGCCCACGTGGGATGATTACCAGCAGCTTTTGCAGGTCCTGTTCACGACTGAAGAAAGAGAATCCTCAGTGGGGCCCAAAAACTAGTTCCAGGCGCAGACGGGAATCCCACCACCAACCAGGCTCAGATAGATGCCTCCTTCCCCTTAACTCGGCCCCAGTGGGATTTCAACATGGCAGAAGGTAAGGAGAGGCTCCGGGTCTACCGCCAGACTCTAATGGGGGGTCTCCGAATGGCTGCTAGAAAGCCAACCAATTTGGCCAAGGTAGGAAATGTACAACAGGGAAAAGATGAATCTCCGGCTGCCTTTTTAGAACGGATCATGGAGGCATTCCGTACCTATACCCCCATGGATCCAGAGGCTCCGGAAAGCAAGGCAGCTGTTATCATGGCCTTTGTAAACCAATCGGCCATAGACATTAGGAGAAAATTACAGAAAATAGATAGACTAGGAGAAAAAAGTCTGCAGGACTTACTGGTGGTAGCCGAAAAGGTATATAACAACCGGGAGCCTCCTGAGGACAAGCAGGCTCGCGCCATGGCGGCTGCCAGCAGTAAGCAGACTCGAGACCTGGCCAGAATACTACTAGCTACCACTGCTGACTTCCCCGAGGAACGAGACCGCCGTCTCCGGCAGCTGGCAGACGACACAAGAAAGGGTAAAAGCACCAAAAGGGGGAAGCAGAGGCTGCAGAAGGATCAGTGCGCATACTGCAAGGAGATAGGGCATTGGGCCCGAGATTGTCCAAAAAGAGCTGGCGGGAAGGGAAGCAAGACTGATCGAGTAAAAGTCCTAGAGCTGGATGAACTAAGTGATTAGGGGAGTCAGGTTTCGGACCCTCTCCCCGAACCCAGGGTAACTCTTAAAGTGGAGGGGACCCCTATTGACTTGCTTGTCGACACCGGAGCACAACATTCAGTCCTCCGCACCCCACAAGTAAAACTAGCTAGCAAGAAGTCCTGGGTACAAGGGGCAACTGGTATGAGCCAGTATTCATGGACTACCTGAAGAACAGTAGATTTGGGAACGGGCCGGGTATCCCACTCCTTTATGGTAATACCAGAATGCCCCTACCCGCTGTTAGGACGGGACTTACTGACCAAGATTGGAGCTCAGATAACTTTCAGACAAGGGGGGCCTCAGGTCACTGATGGCAAGGGCCACCCCATCCAGGTCCTGACCATGAAACTGGAGGATGAATACCTCCTCCACCAGGAGGCGCTCCCGAGAGAGGATAATATAGACAGATGGCTACGAGAATTCCCCTCGGTTTGGGCAGAGACAGGGGGGATGGGACTAGCCGCTCATAGGACCCCAGTCCTGGTAGAGCTCAAGCCAGGAGAGAGTCCGGTAAGGATCAAACAATACCCCATGTCTCAGGAGGCCCAGAAGGGGATCCAGCCACACATCCGGAGACTACGAAGCCTAGGGGTACTAGTTCCTTGCCAGTCTGCCTGGAACACCCCCTTACTGCCGGTCAAAAAGCCTCACACAAATGACTACGGACCGGTACAAGACCTCCGGGAAGTAAATAAGAGGGTCGCGGACATACACCCAACCGTTCCCAACCCATATACTCTCTTGAGCTCCTTGGCGCCCTCCAGGGTCTGGTATACTGTACTAGATTTAAAGGACGCCTTCTTCAGTCTGCCGTTGGCACCCCAGAGCCAACCCTTGTTCGCCTTTGAGTGGCATGATCCGGAGGAGGGCTACAGTGGGCAACTCACCTGGACACGGCTACCTCAGGGATTCAAAAATTCACCCACCATCTTCGACGAGGCACTACACGAGGACCTGGTATTTACAGACACCTTCTCTGGCTGGGTGGAGGCATACCTAACCAAGCATGAAATGGCTCAGATGGTGGCTAAGAAGCTACTAGAAGACATCTTACCCAGGTATGGTTTTCCTGCCATGGTAGGATCAGACAATGGACCAGCTTTTATCTCGCAGGTAACACAAACAGTAGCCAAGGCAGAGGGGGCAAACTGGAAATTACATTGTGCTTATAGGCCCCAGAGCTCAGGACAGGTAGAAAGAATGAATAGAACCATAAAAGAGACCCTTACCAAATTAACCATGGAGACTGGCGGGGACTGGGTGACTCTCCTACCGTACGCCCTTTACCAGGTTAGAAACACTCCTTACACTCTGAGTTTTACTCCCTACGAGATCATGTTTGGCAGGCCACCCCCTGTTATTCCCAGCCTTCGAGCTGAACTTATTGCTGAGTTTAAAGATCAAGAACTTTTTCTTTCCTTGAGCGGGCTCCAGAGGGCGCACGAGGACATTTGGCCGCGCCTCCTTGCCATCTACGAGGCTGGCCCGATCCCGACACCTCATCAGTACGGGCCGGAGACTGGGTCTACGTCAAGAGGCACCACCGAGAGACTCTTGAGCCGCACTGGAAGGGACCCTACATCGTGGTGTTGACAACCCCCACCGCTCTCAAGGTAGACGGCATCGCAACCTGGGTCCATCACACCCACGCTCAGCCAGCGGACCCCTCCTCGATCCGGAAGGACGTCGTCACGCGATGGGCCATCAGTCGGGACCAACACAACCGGCTCAAGCTCAAGCTACAGCGCATTTGACCTACCTAATATTGGTAACTCTGTTAACTCTGCTTGTCATTGCTCATGCTGCCGGGAGTCCCCACACCCCCCAAAACATCACCTGGCAGATCATAGACACCAGCTCGGGGACAATACTTAATCAGACGTCCCAGAGCCACCCCAGGGACACTTGGTTCCCAGAACTTTGCGTAAACCTCCAAACTCTGTTCCCCTTGTCACCATAAATGCAGCCGGTCCCATGATTGGGTCCCTAAGCTACATGACAAGGGGGGAATGAACGGGCGGGCCTACGCCAGCCGACTCCATCTTGTTCTGTGTCCTTCACC
>NW_024421894.1:0-2022 GCF_014898765.1 Herpailurus yagouaroundi | reverse complement strand
GGGCTCGAACTCCCGGACCGCGAGATCGTGACCTGGCTGAAGTCGGACGCTTAACCGACTGCGCCACCCAGGCGCCCCAACAACTTCAACATCTTAGTGACATTTAAAAATAAGAATTTACCCCTCCTACACGGAGGTTTTCAGTTCAGCTGGTCTGGGTTGAGATCACCTGGGTGGCTATTCTGGAGCTGAACTTGGATCTAGAAAGGGAATTGGGTTTGTCTGCTTCATATCTACTTATTCTAGAGTCCCGGCCAGAACAGAGGGCACCTGCTATCTGCCCTTTGCATCTACCAGTATTCCATTGACCAAAGCACGTTCTATGGCCAAGCCTAGCGGCAATGTGGGAGGAAGAAAAATCTGCCCAAATTGATAGGGGATGTCAAATGAACATCTGCTGCACAATTCTTCAAATTATCACACCCTTCTTCTTTCCTCCTGGTGGCTTGTATGTGGGAATGATAGCTCAAACTGAGGGAATCATCTTGGACCGTGTGGACTGCAAGATGCATCGCCGAGGATGGGGCTGGCAGAACAACAGGGTAGAAGAATCTGCTTTCCCTGGGGCATGTCCTCCAGACCTCTTTTACATGAGGCAAAGATGAATTCTCTTTTTCAAGTCAGATGATTTAGCGTTTGTCATCCATCTCAGGGGAAACATATCCCAGCCGACCCGAATCTCCTTGAAATAATGTGTAGAGGCAGAAGTTGAAGATGCCATTTTTTTGAAGTGAAATTTCAGTTACATAAAGCGTTACACAATTTAAGTCGCAGAAGGTATGGCTTTTGGAATGGGGCCCTGTCCACACATGTGCATGAGACACGGCAGCAGTATTTAGTGTGGCAACAGAACTAGAGTGAATCAATGAAGCAGTGGCAGGACAGCACGGACCCAGGAATCCTGGTGAGGCAGCAGACCAAATCCACCCTCAAGAATGTCAGTCTAAGTAGGGCTGAGATGTGGCACAGAATTCCACAGAGGTGCTAGAGAATACAACGGTCTGAAAGCGGAGTGTGTATGAGATTCTCCTCCATGGTCACACAGAGATATCAGAAAACCTCTGGGAGTGGGGGGGAATCAAAATATTATAGTTGTGAAGATGGGGATAGTAAGCTAATTAATTTCAAACATTAACACTACATAGAATCATCGATCTCCTGGGCTGGGGAGTTCTGAGCTCTCGTTCACTGTCATTTAGAGATTTTGGAAAGTAGCCACTAAACTTCTATATTTTATGCTTGGTTCCACTGCAAACAGAGCTTGAGGAGAAGATGTATCCACTAGAAACTTCATCACTTGAAATTGGCAAAGAGGGGGGAAAGGAGTATTGAACTCTGCAATTTTTAATTTTCTTAGCCAAACAATAAAAAGTAGGTATTATTACAAAAAGCAGAGAAATATAGAAGCCTAAAAGACCTATTGTAAAAGGGAAGCATTATATGGTTGATATTGACAAACACAAGTTCTGTGTTGCTTGCTAATTTAGTTAAGTTTCAGTTCATTTGACCCTTGCAGGGAGTACATGGAGAAGATATTGTCTTCACAGGAGATGTGTTAGAGAGTACTGCTAAATATAGCTAAAAGCTTATTTTACTGCAAACATAAAAATAGAAATAATTGATGGCATCTAACGCACATAACTTCAAGCAAAATTCACAAGCTGGAACACATAAAGAATGTGATGTTCTGTTTATCTACAGTCTTTTCCCACTTGGGCCAAAGACACAAAACTAAGGATTGAAATAAGTCAATGCTTAGAAATATTCTATATTAGAATTATTATAATTTTGCACTAGTTTTATTTTAAGGTGAAAATCCATCACACAAGAGAATGACAGTGTCCGTGTCAAGACATAAATATGGGAATAATATTTTCACACGTGTCTGGAAAAGGCAGACAAAGAGCATTCTAATAATGACTGAGGTCAAATCATCAACCTGATACAAAGTTTGAGCAAAAGTCAACTTTATTTATTTTTTTTAATTTTTTTTCAACGTTTTTATTTATTTTTGGGACAGAG
>NW_024421893.1:0-1118 GCF_014898765.1 Herpailurus yagouaroundi | reverse complement strand
TGGGAAGGAGCTCACACACGAGCCCAGGAGCTCCTCAGTGAGGGTGCGGCAGCCTCACAGGTGTCACCACCCCAGTGAGGGGCAGCCCCAAGCACAGCTATCCGTGGGGGACACGTACAGTGACTGAAGCCTTTGCAGCTGTTTGCAAACACGGGAGGTGCGTGAATGTTCAGCAGTAACAAAAGAACGGTCCCAACATCCGGGTGACAGGCCGGGCCACCCGTCTTCACGCCCCACAGGCCAGCATCGCGACCTCTGTGGGAAGGACGCCCACTTTCAACCACGGGTCAAAAGTAGGGGGACCCTCCCCCGCTTCCCTCATCACGAGGCTCCGAGCCGGCCCCACCCCAGAGCATGGACAGAGGCTTTCAAGCTCAGCCATGGACCAGACAGCAAGGACACGGCGGATGTTGGCCCCCGCTCACGTGAAACACGCCGCCAGGCTAGGAGGGAGCAGCTGCACGTGCGGACACGATTCCCCGCGACAGAGCATGTCCTGCGGCCATGCGGCCCTGCTTCGGACGATGACCGCCTGGGCTTTATTCCGTCGGCCGGCCGGACCACAGTTAACCGCGATGTTTCTAGGCCCTCATCACCCGCCCCACTCGGTTCCATCCCGTCCACACTTGCGGGTGTGGGTCTACCACGAGACCATGACTACGTCCGGGGGATTCCAGAAGCTCCGAACAATCAGAGACCAAGGGAGAATGAAGGACACGGTTCCGTCTGCAGTAAGAGAAGCGTGAGGGGCTTTGCTTCCAACCCAGCGGCGGTGGCAGCAGAAGCCACCTGCCTCCTGAGCTGGGGCCTTGGTCTCAACTTTGAACAGAGTTCGCGCGGGACAGGAGACGCCGCCCCGTTCACGCAACCCCCGGAGCGGGAGTTAAGGGCCGCCTGAAGTCTCCCTGTTGTCTCAGCTCCGGGAAGGTGCCTTACCCGTGTGTGGAGCCTGCCTAACACTCAGAGCGGCTCCTCACGCCTGCCTGAGACTGCAGTGCACACGTGCACACACACGTGCACACACAGGAGACACACGCACAGGCAACACACGTGCACACGTGGCAGACACATGCACAGAAACACATGTGCACACGTAGCAGATACGCACGCACAGGCAA
>NW_024421892.1:0-1079 GCF_014898765.1 Herpailurus yagouaroundi | reverse complement strand
TGGGAAGGAGCTCACACACGAGCCCAGGAGCTCCTCAGTGAGGGTGCAGCAGCCTCACAGGTGTCACCACCCCAGTGAGGGGCAGCCCCAAGCACAGCTGTCCGTGGGGGACACGTACAGTGACTGAAGCCTTTGCAGCTGTTTGCAAACACGGGAGGTGCGTGAATGTTCAGCAGTAACAAAAGAACGGTCCCAACATCCGTGTGACGGGCCGGGCCACCCGTCTTCACGCCCCACAGGCCAGCATCGCGACCTCTGTGGGAAGGACGCCCACTTTCAACCACGGGTCAAAAGTAGGGGGACCCTCCCCCGCTTCCCTCATCACGAGGCTCCGAGCTGGCCCCACCCCAGAGCATGGACAGAGGCTTTCAAGCTCAGCCATGGACCAGACAGCAAGGACACGGCGGATGTTGGCCCCCGCTCACGTGAAACACGCCGCCAGGCCAGGAGGGAGCAGCTGCACGTGCGGACACGATTCCCCGCGACAGAGCATGTCCTGCGGCCATGCGGCCCTGCTTCGGACGATGACTGCCTGGGCTTTATTCCGTCGGCCGGCCGGACCACAGTTAACCGCGATGTTTCTAGGCCCTCATCACCCGCCCCACGCGGTTCCATCCCGTCCACACTTGCGGGTGTGGGTCTACCACGAGACCATGACTACGTCCGGGGGATTCCAGAAGCTCCGAACAATCAGAGACCAAGGGAGAATGAAGGACACGGTTCCGTCTGCAGTAAGAGAAGCATGAGGGGCTTTGCTTCCAACCCAGCGGTGGTGGCAGCAGAAGCCACCTGCCTCCTGAGCTGGGGCCCTGGTCTCAACTTTGAACAGAGTTCGCGCGGGACAGGAGACGCCGCCCCGTTCACGCAACCCCCGGAGCGGGAGTTAAGGGCCGCCTGAAGTCTCCCTGTGGTCTCAGCTCCGGGAAGGTGCCTTACCCGTGTGTGGAGCCTGCCTAACACTCAGAGCGGCTCCTCACGCCTGCCTGAGACTGCAGTGCACACGTGCACACACACGTGCACACACAGGAGACACACGCACAGGCAACACACGTGCACACGCGGCAGACACACGCACAGAA
>NW_024421891.1:0-1526 GCF_014898765.1 Herpailurus yagouaroundi | reverse complement strand
CTTTTGGAGGTTTTCCAGACTTTTTCCTGTGGTTGATTTCAAGCTTCATAGCATTGTGGTCTGAAAGTATGCATGGTATGATTTCAATTCTTGTATACTTATGAAGGGCTGTTTTGTGATGCAGTATGTGATCTATCTTATAGAATGTTCCATGTGCACTTGAGAAGAAAGTATATTCTGTTGCTTTGGGATGCAGAGTTCTAAATATATCTGTCAAGTCCATCTTATCCAATGTACCATTCAGGGCCCTTGTGTCTTTATTGACCGTGTGTCTACATGATCTATCCATTTCTGTAAGTGAACTGTTAAAGTCCCCTGCAATTACCACATTCTTATCAATTAGGTTGCTTATGTTTATGAGTAACTGTTTTATATATTTGGGGGCTTCCATATTCGGCGCATAGACATTTGTAACTGTTAGCTCTTCCTGATGGATAGACCCTGTGATTATTATATAATGCCCTTCTTCATCTCTTGTTACAGCCTTTAAGTTAAAGTCTAGTTTGTCTGATATAAGTATGGCTACTCCAGGTTTCTTTTGACTTCCAGTGGCATGATAAATAGTTCTCCATCCCCTCACTCTCAATCTGAAGGTGTCCTCAGCTCTAAAATGAGTCTCTGGTAGACAGCAAATAGATGGGTCTTGTTTTTTTATCCATTCTGATACCCTATGTCTTTTGGTTGGTGCATTTAGTCCGTTTACATTCAGTGTTATTATAGAAAGATATGGGTTTAGAGTCATTGTGATGTCCGTAGGTTTCATGCTTTTAGCGATGTCTCTGGTACTTTGTCTCACAGGATCCCCCTTAGGATCTCTTGTAGGGCTGGTTTAGTGGTGACGAATTCCTTCAGTTTTTGTTTGTTTGGGAAGACCTTTCTCTCTCCTTCTATTCTAAATGACAGACTTGCTGGATAAAGGATTCTTGACTGCATATTTTTTCTGTTCATCACATTGGAGATCTCCTGCCATTCCTTTCTGGCCTGCCAAGTTTCAGTAGAGAGATCGGTCATGGGCCTTATAGGTCTCCCTTTATATGTTAGAGCACGTTTATCTCTAGCTGCTTTCAGAATTTTCTCTTTATCCTTGTATTTTGCCAGTTTCACTATGATATGTCGTGCAGATCGATTCAAGTGACGTCTGAAGGGAGTTCTCTGTGCCTCTTGGATTTCAATGCCTTTTTCCTTCCCCAGATCAGGGAAGTTCTCAGCAATTATTTCTTCAAATACCCCTTCAGCACCTTTCCCTCTCTCTTCCTCCTCATAATTGGAATACCCATTATGCATAGATTATTTCTCTTTAGTGCATCACTTAGTTCCCTAATTTTCCCCTCATACTCCTGGATTTTTTTTATCTCTCTTTTTCTCAGCTTCTTCTTTTTCCATAATTTTATCTTCTAGTTCACCTATTCTCTCCTCTGCCTCTTCAATCCGAGCCGTGGTTGTCTCCATTTTATTTTGCAGCTCGTTGATAGCATTTTTAGCTCCTCCTGGCTGTTCCTTAGTCCCTTGATCTCTGTAGCAAGAGA
>NW_024421890.1:0-9203 GCF_014898765.1 Herpailurus yagouaroundi | reverse complement strand
TACAGCCACTCTGGAAAACAGTGTGGAGGTTCCTCAAAAAATTAAAATAGACCCACCCTATGACCAGCAATAGCACTGCTAGGAATTTACCCAGAGTACTGATGCACAGGGGCACTTGTACCCAATGTTTATAGCAGCACTCTCAACAAAAGCCAAATTATGGAAAGAGACTAAATGTCCATCAACTGACGAATGGACAAAAAATTGTGGTTTATATATACAATGGAATACTATGTGCAATGAGAAAGAGTGAAATATGGCCTTTTGTAGCAATGTGAATGGAACTGGAGAGTGTTATGCTAAGTGAAATAAGTCATACAGAGAAAGATACCATATGTGTTCACTCTTATGTGGATCCTGAGAAATTTAACAGAAACCCACGGGGGAGGGGAAGGAAAAAAAAAAAAGAGGTTAGAGTGGGAGAAAGCCAAAGCATAAGAGACTCTTAAAAACTGAGAACAAACTGAGGGTTGATGGGGGGTGGGAGGGAGGGGAGGGGAGGTGATGGGTATTGAGGAGGGCACCTTTTGGGATAAGCGCTGGGTGTTGTATGGAAACAAATTTGACAATAAATTTCATATTTAAAAAAAATCTGTACTACCCCAAGAAGTCTACATATTAAATGTAATCCCTATCAAAATACCAACCACATTTTTTACAGAACTAGAACAATCAATCCTAAAATTTGTATGGAACCAAAAGAACCTGAATATCCAAAGCAATCTTGGAAAATGAAAGCAAAGCTGGAGGCATCACAATTCTAGACTTCAAGTGATATCACAAAGCTATAGTAATCAAAACAGTATGCTAGTGGCACAAAAATAGACACACAGATCAAAAGAACAGAATAAAAAACCCGTAAAAACCCACAACTATTTGATCAATTAATCTTTGACAAAGAAGGAAAGAATATCTAATGGGAAAAGGACAGTGCCTTCAACAAATAGTGTTAGGAAAGCTGGATGGCAACATGCAAAAAAAAAAAAAAAAAAAAGAAGAAATTGGAACACTTTATTACACCATATACAAAAATAATTTCAAAATGCATTAAAGCCCTAAATGTGAGACCTTAACCATAAAAATCCTAGAAGAGAACATAGGCAGTAACCTGACATCTGCCATAGCAACTTTTTTCTAGATATGCCTCCTGAGACAAGGGAAACAAAAGCAAAAATAAGCTATTGGGACTATATCACATAAAAATCTTCTTCACAACAAAGAAACCAACAATAAAACTAAAAGGCAACCTACTGAATGGGAGAAGATATTTGCAAATGACATATCCAATAAAGGGTTAGTATCCAAAATATATAAGAACTTACACAATTCAACACCCAAAAAACAAGTAATCCAATTAAAATGGACAGAAGACATGAACAGACATTTTTCCAAAGAAGACATCCAGATGGCCAACAGACACATGAATAGATCAACATCACTCATCATCAGAGCAATGCAAATCTAAACTACAATGAGATACCACCTCACACCTGTCAGAATGGCTAAAACAGAAACACAAGAAACAGCAGGTGTTGGCAGGGATCCAAAGAAAGGAAAACCCTCTTCCACTATTGCTGGGAATGCACACTGGTGCAGCCACTGTGGAAAATGGTATGGAGGCTCCTCAAACACTTAAAAATAGATCTACCCTATGATCCAGTATCACACTACCGGATATTTACCAAAAAAATATAAAAAAGCACTTACTAATGGGATATATGCACCCCAATGTTTATAGAAACATTTACAATATCCAAATATGGAAGCATCCTAAGTGTCCATCAACTGATGAATGGATAAAAAAGATGTGGTAGATATACACTGTGGAATATTATTTGGCCATAAAAGGAATGAAATCTTGCCATTTGCAATGACACGGATGGAGTTAGAGAGTATAATGCTAAGGGAACTAAATCAGGGAAAGATAAATACCGTATGATTTCACTCATGTGTAGAATTTAAGAAACAAGACAAATGACCAAAATGGGGGGGGGGCCGGCGAGAGAAATTAAGAAACAAGAATTTCAAGAAATTAAATCTCTTTAAATACAGAGAACAAACTGATGGTTACCAGAGGGGAGATGGGTGGAGGGATAGATGAAATAGATGATGGTTATTAAGAGGCACACTTGTCATGAGGAGCACCGGGCAATGTGTGAAATTGTTGAATCACTATATTGTACACCTGAAACTACTATCACACTGTATGTTAACTGGAATTAAAATAAAAACTTAAAGGAAAAAAGAGGTTATCTAGATTGATTGATGTTCTGGAATTTACACAGTTTCCATGGTAGCTTTCCAAAGGAGTCTTCAGGCCTTTATCTTTCACACCATGTATATTTAAGAAGAATCTCCTCAAATCCAAAACACTGTTCCCTGCTATCCAATAATAATAAACATTAAATTAACCAGTAAACAAACAATAAATAAACAACAAATAAATGCCCTCAAGCCTCGGGCTCCTCATCTATAAAATAGGCATGATTAGTAATACAGCAAAGCCAAACACTGAGATCATAGAGCTGCTGCTGTGTAGGCTCCCCTCCTTCCCACTTCTGGTCATGTTGGCTACCTCATGAAGGCACCAGACATTTTCTCAGTGGTCCAGTGGAAAATGGAATTTTACCCAATGGCCTGCACAACAAAGGTTTTCCAGGCTGCTTTGTGAAGGCCACTAACATAAATAATCAGTGACTATGGTGTGAAACTTAAGCATTTCACCTGATTAGAGTATACTGCTAAATAGTAGTATTTTTGTGCAAGTAAGTCTGCTAGGATGTCTCTAATATCTGTCCTGTAGTATAAACATTAAAGGTGCAAACCTTGGCATCAGGTAGTCTGATATCCAATCACAGCTCAGCCACTTACTAGCTGTTATTCAATCTCGGTATGCTTCCTTTTCCCTTGTTTGAAAAGGAGTTTAATAAGACTTGTTTCATCAGGTTATTATGACACATTTCAGGTAAATCTTTCAGCACAATATGTGACCCATGGTAAGTCTCAGTAAACATTAACCTTCATCATTATCATCAACCTTGAAGAGTGGAGAGTCACTTCTTAAATCTCTCATGTGATTTGAAGATGCCAATTATTCAACTTCTAGCTATCAGACTTAAACACGTATGAATATTTTGTTTAAATGTTTATTTATTTATTTATTTTGAGAGAGAGGGAGCAGGGGAGGGGCAGAGAGAGGGGGTGAAAGAGAGAGAATCCCAAGCAGGATCCGCACTGTCAGTGCAGAGCCCAATGTGGGGCTCCTCCTCACAAACCGTGAGATCATGACCTGAGTCAAAATCAAGAGGTGGATGCTTAACCGACTGAGCCACCCAGGCACCCCTCTGTGAATCATTCTAAAGAGTAGATCCAAACTAAAGAAAAGCTGAAATTTCCTTCAGACACTAAGTCTTCACTAAGGAATTTCTTCCTCAGATACACTTTGTCAGTTTTTGCCCCTCTCCTTCTGTTTATCCATTTGTTTGTGTTTCCCTTCTGAAATTAAGATGGAGAATCTCTCTCATGCCACAACACTTTATATCTGAAATTTGTCACTGGACAACTCTAAGCCTCATTTCTACTAATTCCAGCAATTATAAGGCTTAAAAACTAAAGTCAGGTTCTAGGTTCAAGATAATTCTACCTCATGCTATTATGAAAATTAAATAATATATTACGAAAGTGTATGTAAACAGTAAGCTTCTATTCAAATGTCAGCCATTATTATATTTATTGCTTCCTTATATTCCTCAAATATTATAAAACATTGTCACCCAAACTGTAAAAGTAACTGGGTTAACTAGTTGAACATGTTTTGAATGAGGCCAATTGTGGATTGTACTCTGTTCTCCTATTTCCAACACCACAAGAACTGCCTTTGGAACAAGTCATAGAAACTAGAAGATGAGCAAACAGCTATCGATGACAGCTAAAGAGCAAAAGAGCAGAATTTACTCCCAGTCATACTACATCCATAAAAATATTTAAGTCCATAACAGACAGATGCCAACATGACTCTTCTGGTTCAGCAGACAATAATCTCCTGAGTAGTAGCTTGTTCAGCTAAAATCAGTTCTAAAAACCCACAACTGGGTGCAAAAAAAAATAAACCTGCTTTTACCTGAATTGCTCATATAACTCTTTTTTTACCAGAAAATAGTGTTTTTCTATGTAAAACCCAAAATTATTAGAAATTCTTCAATATGCTCCATCTGATACAGTGGTAGACACTCAGTGAGTGGCATAAAGAGTAAAGGACAGGCATAATATCTGAGGCTGTATGACTGCTCTCTTTTTTCTTCCTTATTGCAAAACCCTACGTTAGGCTCTTGTCATCACAAGACTGGGTTAATAGAGAAGTCTATTTCATGCCTATACGTAAAATGCTAGCTCATAACACATATTCCATACATATTAATTCCTTCCCTCACACACCATCCAATTTCCATATTCATTTACTAAAACACTATGTATTAGTTCACTCACCTTACCTTCAAAATAGTCACTATACCAAAGTACACTATATATATGCATTTTATATATATATATACATATATATATATATAGCTAATTTATATTAAATAAATATTTTAAAAATCTAAACATTGAAATTCTAAAAAATTGAAAAGCATATCAGCTCTTTGGAAGAATAATGTTTGATGCTTCAATTAATTTGAAAAATAAAAAAAGAGCTTTATATTTATAATAAAATAATCTAAAAATAAAAATAGACACCAGTATTTTCAACAAATATTATTCACAGAGGGTTCCCATATATAGCATATAAAAAGATCACACAAAGCGATGAGAGAAGCCATCAATATTTCAACTGATGAACTGGCAAGATAATTCATATGAGAAGAAAAATAATTTATAAATAAAGAAATTTTTAAAGCAGCTAGTAATAAAAATTAAACAAGGAAGCAAGTAGAAAATTGATGGAGAGTACAGGTTTGCAAACTCCTGTCTCAAGTCCTATATTGGCCACCTACCAACCATAAAATCCTTGCAAAGTGTTTACATTTCTCAATCTCGGTTCCCTCATCACATCATCATAATCAACTCACATGGCTGTTTAAAGGATTAAATAAAATAATCTTGGCAAAGCACCTAATAAAATACCTAACACAAAGTACTGGATAAACGGCTGTCAGTATGGTTATTGCTACCATAGTTACTACTATGTAATACCTAAGATGCGAACAGTGTTTAAAATGATCTCATTCAGTGTTGCCAAGGAAGTGGTGACCTAGTGTACCTATTCATTAATAGTCTTTTTAAATCAGTCAAACTTTTGCAAAGCTCAAATTATAAAAATGTTCACACGCACTTTATGAATGCATCCTAGGATACTATAATAAGGAAAAGGTTGAGTTATTCATCAGGCATTTTTAATAAGGTTAAAGCAACAGCGTAAATATTTGACGTTTTTAAAATATGTATTATATTCAGACACCAGTGGAAGATTATGTAGCAACTAATGACATGGTTGAAAAACTATTGAATGGGATAAAAGCAAATGATTGTGTATGTAGTATGATTTCAACTACGTAAAGATGTCCTTAGTTATTAAGAGAAAGGTAGAGAGTAAAAAAACCTGAATGCACTTGATAGAGTTTCTTAGGTAAGGTTCCCCAAAACGGACCCTGGAACAAGAATCTGCATGTGAATAGTTCATGAAAGAAATGCTGACATAGATAAAGGAGTGGGGGAAGTAGTTAAGTGTAGGGAAGGGGCAAAGCCAACTGTAGCTTTCAGGTGAAGTCTCTCACAGGCAGTTTCAGCCTGATCCTGCGGGGGGAATTCTGAAGGTCAAATTGTTGCAGGTCACTGATTGGTCTGACTACTGGTTGATCCACAAGCTAGACCAGGCTCCTCATCCCCTACCCTGTCCTTAGAATGTACACTCCGCCTACTGTTCCAAGAACACAGCCTTGAGACAGCAATGTGTTGTGGAAACTGCCTGGACTATACATGTGACTGAATCCAGGTAAGGCCACTCTATAAACTTCTAAGATTCTAGATTGTAGATGCAAAGATCTACTCATCTTGTGGCTGCCCAAGACAAACCTCATACGTTCCCTTGCTTACTAAACCTGCCACCTACCAAAATGGAACGACATGCCTTTCTTTGGTCTCTCCTTGTCCCTTGTGTACAAGGGCTAGTTTATGAACCAACATGAATTACACTTCAGTTTTTCCGACTCAAGGCAGGAGTCCTGAGATTTCATATTCTGGCATCAGTCATTAATTAGCTAGTAGCTGCCTAAGGAGTTCTGAGTGTGAGGGAAAACTCTCAGGCATTCCAGACACCCTAAAACTGTGGGAAAGTGGCTCCCAAGGCTCCAAGGTAGTCCTCTGAAGAGAATGGCAGGTGAATGCAAGTGCATACAACACACACACACACACACACACACACACACACACAGTGCTAATTATGTAGAGGTGCTGGGTATATTAATTAACTCCATTATAGTAATCTTTTTACAATGTATACATATATTGAAACATCAAGGTATATACCTTAAATATACACATTTTTTTACATGTCAAAGATGTCTCAATAAAACTGTTAAAAGAAAAAAAATTAAGAAAAGGCTCAGAAAAGCTAGAGCAATAGTGTACAATCATAAAAGGGACCAAAGGGAATCTGAGTAATTAACAGAATCCACGTGTTGAATGCTTTTATCTTTTTCAATTTCATTTTAATTATATGTTTGAACCATACATAAGTACAAAAAGAAAACACGTTCAACAGCACCCACTACTACAAAGTAAATCCAGATTTCTCAGTACAATAATCAATGTCCAATATAACCTACCTTAATTTTTGGGATGTGTAGTTACCAATGTGAATGGCTCTTTTGTACATATTACCACTCTACCCATCTGCCACTAGAGATCCTTACACACACACACTCTACTACCAAGACCTCCTCAAAAGCTGCTGTGGGACTAGGACCACCCAGCCTTGGGAGATTCCACCCCCCAATCACATCCTCTCTCCCTTTCCTGACTTGAGGCTCAGAGGAAGTAAAGGTTTAGAGATGTTTTAAGTCTCAAAGGCTGCAGAATGTGAGGCCTCTAGACTTGACTTGTACTCTGCAATCAAATTCAAGCTTCAATATTTGTGTCTTAAAATAAGTTAAGATTTGGGGTTATAACTGATATTTTAGCCAGTTCTATAGAAAAAACAAAATTCAGAAAGCAACCTAGGAACTGAACTACAGTTTAGAAAGCCACTTCTATGAGAAATTGCTATAGGTCATTCAATTCATTTAAGAAGTATCTTTAAGAAATGCCACATTCATTTATTCATATTCATATTTGATTCAAATATAGAAATTTTTAAGTAATTTGATATATTTAAATAGCCCCAAAATATCTGAACATTATTTGACCCGATATAATTCAAAAGATAGAAAAGAACTTTGTGGGAAGATGGCAGTGTAGGAGGACTCTGGGCTCACCACGTCCTGCTGATCACTTAGATTCCACCCACACCTGCCTAAATAAACCAGAAAATCGCCAGAAGAAGACTAGCAGAATGGATTCTCCGGAGCCAAGCCTAGACAAGAGGCCCACGGAAGAGGGTAGGAAGGGCGGAGAGGTGGTGCGTGCTACACGGACTGGCGGGAGGGAGCTGGGGCGGAAGGGCAGCCCGCCAGCCAAGCAGAGCCCCCGAGTCTGGCTTGCAAAAGCGGAGGGGCCGGATGGAGTGTGTTCCGACAGCAACCGGGACTTAACATCTGGAGGCTATAAGCTAACAGCTCTGCTCGGAGAGAGGGAGGGCTGGAGGACAACAGGAGGAAGAGTTGTTGAGCCCCGGAGGACAGAGCTCGGCTTGGCGGGGAACAAAGGCGCTCGCCAGCACCATCTCCCTCGCCCATCCCCCAGCCAAAATCACAAAGGGAACCGGTTCCTGCCAGAGAACTTGCTTGCACCACGCAAACACCCAAAGCAGTGCTTCTGCGGATCCATCCCTCCAGCTGGTCTGACTCGGGAGGTGACTCCCTCCTGGTGCTGCATGGCCCCTCCCGAAGCGGATCTCCTAAGGAAAAGCGAGCTGAGCCCACCCCTCCCACCCCTGTGCACCTTCCACCCCATCGAATATGCCAGATCACCAGCACCACAACCTGGCAGTGTGCAAGTAGCCCAGATGGGCCACGCCACCCCACAGTGAATCCCGCTCTTAGGAGAGGGGAAGAGAAGGTACACACCAGTCTGACTGTGGCCGCAGTGGTGGGCTGGGGGCAGACATCAGGTCTGACTGCGGCCCCGCCCACCAACACAAGTTATTCAAACAGCACAGGGGAAGTGCCCTGCAGTTCTGCACCACTCTAGGGACTATCCAAAATGACAAAGCGGAAGAATTCCCCTCAAAAGAATCTCCAGGAAATAAAGACACTAACGAACTGATCAAGGAGAATTTAAACAATATAACAGAAAGTGAATTTAGAATAATAGTCATAAAATTAATCTCTGGGCTTGAAAACAGTATAGAGGACAGCAGAGAATCTATTGCTACAGAGATCAAGGGACTAAGGAACAGCCAGGAGGAGCTCAAAAATGCTATAAATGAGCTGCAAAATAAAGAGACAACCAAAGCTCGGATTGAAGGGGCAGAGGAGAGAATAGGTGAATTACAAGATAAAATTATGGAAAAAGAGGAAGCTGAGAAAAAGAGAGATAAAAAAATCCAGGAGTATGAGGGGAAAATTAGAGAACTAGGTGATGCACGAAAGAGAAATATTCTATGCATAATTGGTTCCAGAGGGGGAAGAGAGAGGGAAAGGTGCTGAAGGTGTACTTGAAGAAATCATAGCTGAGAACTTCCCTGATCTGGGGAAGGAAAAAGGCATTGAAATCCAAGAGGCACAGAGAGCTCCCTTCAGACGTAACTTGAATCAGTCTTCTGCACGACATATCATAGTGAAACTGGCAAACTATGAGGATAAAGAGAAAATTCTCAAAGTAGCTAGGGATAAACATGCTCTGACACATAAAGGGAGACCGATAAGACTAGTGACGGATCTATCTACTGAAACTTGGCAGGCCATAAAGGAATGGCAGGAAATCTTCAATGTGACGAAGAGAAAAAATATGCTGCCGAGAATCCTTTATCCATCAAGTCTGTCATTCAGAACAATAGGAGCAATAAAGGTCTTCCCAAACAAAGAAAAACTGAAGGAATTCATCACTAC
>NW_024421889.1:0-3644 GCF_014898765.1 Herpailurus yagouaroundi | reverse complement strand
ATAAAGGTCTTCCCAAACAAAGAAAAACTGAAGGAATTCATCACTACTCAACCAGCCCTACAAGAGATCCTAAGGGGGATCCTGTGAGACAAAGTACTAGAGACATCACTACAAGCATGAAACCTACAGACATCACAATGACTCTAAACCTATATCTTTCTATAATAACACTGAATGTAAATGGACTAAATACTCCAACCAAAAGACATAGGGTATCAGAATGGATAAGAAAATAAGACCCATCTATTTTCTGTCTACAAGAGACTCATTTTAGACCTGAGGACACCTTCAGATTGAAAGTGAGGGGATGGAGAACTATTTATCATGCTACGGGAAGTCAAAAGAGAGCTGGAGTGGCCATACTTATATCAGACAAACTAGACTTTAAATTAAAGGCTGTAACAAGAGATGAAGAAGGGCATTATATAATAATTACAGGGTCTATCCATCAGGAAGAGCTAACAATTATAAATGTCTATGCGCCGAATACGGAAGCCCCCAAATATATAAAGCAATTACTCATAAACATAAGCAACCTTACTGATAAGAACGTGGTAATTGCAGGGGACTTTAACACCCCACTCACAACAATGGATAGATCATCTAGACACACGGCCAATAAAGAAACAAGGGCCTTGAATGATACATTGGATCAGAAGGACTTGACAGATATATTTAGAACTCTGCATCCCAAAGCAACACAATAAACTTTCTTCTCGAGTGCACATGGAACATTTTCCAAGATAGATCACATACTGGGTCACAAAACAGCCCTTCATAAGCATACAAGAATTGAGATCATACCATGCATACTTTCAGACCACAATGCGATGAAGCTTGAAATCAACCACAGGAAAAAGTCTGGAAAACCTCCAAAAGCATGGAGGTTAAAGAACACCCTACTAAAGAATGAATGGGTCCACCAGGCTATTAGAGAAGAAATTAAAAAATATACGGAAACAAATGAAAATGAAAATACAACAATCCAAATGCTTTGGGATGCAGTGAAGGCAGTCCTGAGAGGAAAATACATTGCAATTCAGGCCTATCGCAAGAAACAAGAAAAATCCCAAATATAAAATCTAACAGCACAACTAAAGGAAATAGAAGCAGAGCAGCAAAGACACCCCAAACCCAGCAGAAGAGAAATAATAAAGATCAGAGCAGAAATAAACAATATAGAATCTAAAAAAATTGTAGAGCAGATCAAGGAAACCAAGAGTTGGTTTTTTGAAAAAATAAACAAAATTGATAAACCTCTAGCCAGGCTTCTCAAAAAGAACAGGGAGATGACCAAATAGATAAAATCATGAATGAAAATGGAATTATTACAACCCATCCCTCAGAAATACAAGCAATTATCAGGGAATACTATGAAAAACTATATGCCAACAAACTGGACAACCTGGACGAAATGGATAAATTCCTAAACACCCATACATTCCAAAACTCAATCAGGAGGAAATAGAAAGCTTGAACAGACCCATAACCAGTGAAGACATTATCAGTGAATCAGTTATCAAAACTCTCCCAACAAATAAGAGTCCAGGACCAGATGGCTTCCCAGGGGAGTTCTACCAGACATTAAAAGCAGAGATAATACCTATCCTTCTCAAGCTTTCCCAAAAAATATAAAGGGAAGGAAAACTTCCAGACTCATTCTATGAAGTCAGTATTACTTTGATTCCCAAACCAGACAGAGACCCAGCGAAAAAAGAGAACTATAGGCCAATATCCCTGATGAATATGGATGCAAAAATTCTCACTAGCAAATTGAATTCAACAGCATATAAAAAGAATTATTCACCATGATCAAGTGGGATTCATTCCTGGGATGCAGGGCTAGTTCAACATTCGCAAATCAATCAACGTGATACATCACATTAGTAAAAGAAAAGATAAGAACCATATGATCCTGTCATTCGATGCAGAAAAAGCATTTGACAAAATTCAGCATCCTTTCTTAATAAAAACCCTCAAGAAAGTCAGGATAGAAGGAACATACTTAAACATCTTTAACTTTATGAAGTAAACAACTTTATGAACTTAACAACTTTATGAAAAGCCCACAGCTAACATCATCCTCAAGGGGAAAAACCGAGAGCTTTTTCCCTGAGATCAGGAACATGACAGGGATGTCCACTCTCACCACTGTTAACATAGTGTTGGAAGTTCTACCATCAGCAATCAGACAACTAAAGGAAATCAAAGGCATCAAAATTGGCAAAGATGAAGTCAAGCTTTCACTTTTTGCAGATGACATGATAATATACATGGAAAATCCAACAGACTCCACCAAAAGTCTGCTAGAACTGATACATGAATTCAGCAAAGTCGCAGGATACAAAATCAATGTACAGAAATCAGTTCCATTCTTATACACTAATAATGAAGCAACAGAAAGACAAATAAAGAAACCGATCCCATTCACAATTGCACCGAGAAGCATAAAATACCTAGGAATAAATCTAACCAAAGATGTAAAAGATCTGTATGCTGAAAACTATAGAAAGCTTATGAAGGAAATTGAAGAAGATATAAAGAAATGGAAAAACATTCCATGCTCATGGGTTGGAAGAATAAATATTGTTAAAATGTCAATACTACCCAAAGCTATCTACACATTCAATGCAATCCCAATCAAAATTGCACCAGCATTCTTCTAGAAGCTAAAACAAGCAATCCTAAAATTTGTATGGAACCACCAAAGGCCCCAAACAGCCAAAGTAATTTTGAAGAAGACCAAAGTGGGAGGCATCACAATCCCAGACTTCAGTCTCTACCACAAAGCTATAATCATCAAGACAGCATGGTATTGGCACAAAAACAGACACATAGACCAATGGAATAAAACAGAAACCCCAGAACTAGACCCACAAAAGTATGGCCAACTCATCTTTGACAAAGCAGGAAAGAATATCCAGTGGAAAAAAGACAGTCTCTTTAACAAATGGTGCTGGGAGAACTGGACAGCAACATGCAGAAGGTTGAAACTAGACCACTTTTTCACACCATTCACAAAAACAAACTCAAAATGGATAAAGGACCTGAATGTGAGACAGGAAACCATCAAAACACTAGTGGAGAAAACAGGAAAAGACATCTCTGACCTCAGCCGCAGCAATTTCTTACTTGACACATCCCCAAAGGCAAGGGAATTAAAAACAAAAATGAACTATTTGGACCTCATGAAGATAAAAAGCTTCTGCACAGCAAAGGAAACAATCAACAAAACTAAAAGACAACCAACAGAATGGGAAAAGATATTTGCAAATGACATATCGGACAAAGGGCTAGTATCCAAAATCTATAAAGAGCTCACCAAACTCCCCACCTGAAAAACAAATAATCCAGTGAAGAAATGGGCAGAAAACATGAATAGACACTTCTCTAAAGAAGACATTCAGATGGCCAACAGGCACATAAAAAGATGCTCAATGTCACTCCTCATCAGGGAAATACAAATCAAAACCACACTCAGATATCACCTCACACCAGTCAGAGGGGCTAAAATGAACAAATCAGGAGACTATAGATGCTGGAGAGGATGTGGAGAAACGGGAACCCTCTTTCACTGTTGGTGGGAATGCAAACTGGTACAGCCACTCTGGAAAACAGTGTGGAGGTTCCTCAAAAAATTAAAA
>NW_024421888.1:0-1187 GCF_014898765.1 Herpailurus yagouaroundi | reverse complement strand
CACACACACACACACACACACACACACACACACACACACACACCATTGAGTTACATACAGGCTCGGGGCAAGACCACAAGACAAGAGGCCATGACCACAGTCCTGTTAGGGAAGAGAGATGGAAAAAAATACTTCTTTGAGGGGAACAGTGAGGACTTAAATGGGGGAACCTCCTGACTCAGAGCATGCCTTTTTCTTTTTGAAGAGGGAAAAAATGGGCTGTTTTTCTTTTCTTTTTTCTAAGTAAGCTCTAGGCCCAACAGGGGGCTTGAACTCATACCCTGAGGTCAAGAGTTGCATGCTCCTGACTGAACCAGCCAGACTGTTTTGTTTTGTTTTGAACTTAGTTATTTAATCCTATTTTTTTTCATTTTTTTAAATGTTTTTATTTATTTTTGAGACAGAGAGAGACAGAGCATGAGCAAGGGAGGGGCAGAGAGAG
The DNA here is from genome assembly GCF_014898765.1 of Herpailurus yagouaroundi. Classification (NCBI taxonomy): domain Eukaryota; kingdom Metazoa; phylum Chordata; class Mammalia; order Carnivora; family Felidae; genus Herpailurus; species Herpailurus yagouaroundi. The sequence goes on along the minus strand of NW_024421888.1, from coordinate 745 downwards.
GGGGAGACATAGAATCTGAAGCGGGCTCCAGGCTCTGAGCTGTCAGCACAGAGCCTGACGCCGGGCTCGAACTCACAGAGTATGAGATCATGACCTGAGCTGAAGTCGGACGCTCAACTGACTGAGCCACCCAGGCGCCCCTTTAATCCTGTTTTAAAATGTAAAATGAGGGGCACCTGGGTGGCTTAGTCAGTTAAGCCTCTAACTTTGGCTCAGGTCATGATCTCATTGCTTGTGTGTTTGAGTCCAGCAATTGGGCTCTGTGCTGACAACTCAGAGCCTGGAGGCTACTTCACATCTGTGTCTCCTCTCTGCCCCTCTCCCACTCTATTGCTCTGTCTCTCTCTCAAAAATAAATAAAAACATTTAAAAAAATGAAAAAAAATAGGATTAAATAACTAAGTTCAAAACAAAACAAAACAGTCTGGCTGGTTCAGTCAGGAGCATGCAACTCTTGACCTCAGGGTATGAGTTCAAGCCCCCTGTTGGGCCTAGAGCTTACTTAGAAAAAAGAAAAGAAAAACAGCCCATTTTTTCCCTCTTCAAAAAGAAAAAGGCATGCTCTGAGTCAGGAGGTTCCCCCATTTAAGTCCTCACTGTTCCCCTCAAAGAAGTATTTTTTTCCATCTCTCTTCCCTAACAGGACTGTGGTCATCGCCTCTTGTCTTGTGGTCTTGCCCCGAGCCTATATGTAACTCAATGGTGTGTGTGTGTGTGTGTGTGTGTGTGTGTGTGTGTGTGTGTG
>NW_024421887.1:0-3354 GCF_014898765.1 Herpailurus yagouaroundi | reverse complement strand
CTTTCCAAGCTCCTTACATGTGGAACCCAGTACAATCAATTTTCAGTGGAAACAATCCAGCTAATTGGACAGCTCTAAATCTCCCCCAGGCTGAAAAGAATGGATTTATGATGTTGCTCCTACAGTTGTTGTCATGGTGCTGCTGCTGTGGTTGTTGTTGAGTCTATATCATGCATGAATTATATAGGAGCAACAAAGTTAACTGCTTTTCAAAAATTTTTTAAATGTTTATTTATTTTTGAGAGAGAGAGAGAGAGAGAGAGAGAGAGTGCGTGAGAGCGAGTGAGCATGAGCAAGGAAGGGGCAGAGAGAGAGAGGGAGACAGAGAATCTGAAGCAGGCTCCAGGCTCTGAATTGTTAGCATGGAGCCTGATGCGGGGCTCGAACCCACAGACTGAACCACGAGATCATGACCTGAGCTGAAGTCTGACGCTTAACCAACTGAGCCACCCAGGGGCTGTTAAATAGAATCTCCAGGATAACCACAGAGAAAATAACTATAGATAAAAAAAAAGAAAGAAAATGAGAAAGGTATTTAAATATATACTACAAAATCAACTAAAACTAAAAGAAGACAGTAATGCAGGAAATGAAAGAAAAGCTATAAGGCATATAGGAAAAAATAGCAAAATGACAGATGTAAGTCTGTTCTTATCAGACTTAATATATTAAATGTAAATGGACTGAATTTTCCAATCAAAAGCTGAGATTAACAGAATGGATGAAAACACACGATTGACCTATATGCTAGCTACAGGAGACTAACTTTAGATCCAAAGACACAAATGTGTTAAAAGTACTCACTTTAGATCCAAAGACACAAATGTGTTACAAGTAAAAGGGTGGAAAGATATTCCATGCAAATAGTAGGCAAGAGGGCGTAGGGATGGCTACACTAATATCAGATAAAGTAGACTTTAAATTTAAAAAGTTATAAGACAAAGAGAAACATTATACAGTAATAAAAATCTCAACGCAGGAAGAAGATATAATAATTATTTACATATGTAGTAATAGATTAGCAAAACATAGAAGCAAAAACTGACAGAATTAATGGTAGAAATAGACAGTTCCATGATAATAGTTGGAAACTTCAATTCCAAACTGAAAACAGCGGATAGAAAACCAGACAAAAGACTAGAAATAGAGGATTTAAACAACTCAAGAAGCCAGCCAGATCTAACAGACATCTACAGAATGTTCTATGCAAGAACATTCCCTGTAAAAGCAGAAGAAGCAACGGAATACACATTCTTCTCAAGTGCACATAGAATATTCCCAGGATGAGTCCTATGTTAGGCCAACAGTGTAAGTCTTAACAAATGTAAGAAGATTCAAATCATATCAGCATCTTTCTTTTCTTTTCTTTCTCTCTTTCTCTTTCTTTCTTTCTTTCTTTTCTTTTCTTTCTTTCTTTCTATTTATTTACTTACCCACCCAATTTACATCCAAGTTAGCCAGCATACAGTGCGACAATGATTTCAGGAGTAGACCCCCAAATGCCCCCCACCCATTCTGCCCATTCCCCCTCCCATAACCCCTCCAGTAACCCTGGTTTTTCTTCATATTTAAGAGTCTCTTATGTTTTGTCCCCCTCCCCGCTTTTATATTATTTTTGCTTCCCTTCCCTTGTGTTCATCTGTTTTCTATTTTAAAGTCCTCATATGAGTGAAGTCATATGATATTTGTCTTTCTCTAATTTCGCTTAGCATAATACCCTCTAGTTCAATCCACACAGTTGCAAATGGCAAAATTTCATTCTTCTTGATTGCCGAGTAATACTCCATTATGTGCGTGTGTGTGTGTGTGTGTATATATATATATATATATATATATATATATATATATATATATACACACCACATCTTCTTTATCTGTTCATCCATCGATGAACATTTGGGCTCTTTCCATACTTTGGCTATTGTTGATAGTGCTGCTATAAACATTGGGGTGCATGTGCCCCTTCAAAACAGCATACCTGTATCCCCTGGATAAATACCTAGTAATGTAATTGCTGGGTTGGAGGGTAGTTCTATTTTTAATTTTTTGAGGAACCTCCATCCTGTTTTCCAGAGTGGCTGCACCAGTTTTCATTCCCATCAGCAATGCAAAAGAGATCCTCTTTCTCTTCATCCTCGCCAACATCTGTTGTTGCCCGAGTTGTTAATGTTAGCCATTCTGACAGGTGTGAGGTGGTATCTCATTGTGGTTTTGTTTTGTATTTCCCTGATGATGAGTGATGTTGAGCATTTTTTCATGTGTCGGTTGGCCATCTGGATGTCTTCTTTGGAGAAGTGTCTATTCATGTCTCTTGCTCATTTCTTCACTGGATTATTTGTTTTGGGTGTTGAGTTTGGTAAGTTCTTTAAAGATTTTGGATACAACCCTTTATCTATATCAGCATCTTTTCTGAACACAATGGTATAAAATGAGAAATCAATTACCAGAAGAAAACTGAAATATTCACCAATATGTGGAGATTAAACAACATGCTACTGAACAACCAATGGGTCAAAGACAAAAATCAAAAGAGAAATCATAAAATACATTAATACAAATGAATATCACACTACAACATATCAAAATGTATGGGATGCAGCAAAAGCAGTTCTAAGAAGGAAGGTCAGAGTGATAAATACCTGAATCAAGAAACAAGAAAAACTCAAGTAAACTGTCATTACACCTCATGAAACTAGAAAAAGAACAAACAACGCCCAAAGTTAGTAGAAGGAAGGACATAACAGAGATCAGAGTAGAAATAAATGAAAGAGGGCCTAAAAAAAAAACAGATAAACAGATGAATAAAACTAAGAGCTGATTTTTTGAAAAGACAAGCAAAATCAACAAACTTTTAGCTAGACCCACCAAGGAAAAAAGAGACAGAACTCAAATAAATAAAATCAGAAATGAAATTGATGATACTACACTGATAAATACAAAGGACTGTAAGAGACTACCATGAACAACTTTATACCAAAATAGGACAACCTAGAAGAAATGGATAAATTCCTAGAAACATACAACCTACCAAGACTGAGTCAGGAAGAAACAGAAAATCTGAACAGACTCACTTCTGAAAAGGAGATGGGATCAATAATCAAAAGCCTCCCCACAAACATAAGTCCAGGACTAGAAAACTACACTGGCAAATTCTACCAAACATTCCAAAAAAGAATTAATACCAATCCATCTCAAACTCTTCCAAAAAAAATGAAGCTGAAGGAAGACTTCCAAACTCATTTTATAAGGCCAGTTTTACCAAAACACGAAAACCACATAAGGGCATTACAAAAAAATAAAATGACAGGCCAATACCCTGATGAACATAGATATAAAAATCTTCAATAAAATATT
>NW_024421886.1:0-3378 GCF_014898765.1 Herpailurus yagouaroundi | reverse complement strand
CTTTCCAAGCTCCTTACATGTGGAACCCAGTACAATCAATTTTCAGTAGAAACAATCCAGCTAATTGGACAGCTCTAAATCTCCCCCAGGCTGAAAAGAATGGATTTATGATGTTGCTCCTACAGTTGTTGTCATGGTGCTGCTGTGGTTGTTGTTGAGTCTATATCATGCATGAATTATATAGGAGCAACAAAGTTAACTGCTTTTCAAAAATTTTTTAAATGTTTATTTATTTTTGAGAGAGAGAGAGAGAAAGTGCGTGAGAGCGAGTGAGCATGAGCAAGGAAGGGGCAGAGAGAGAGAGGGAGACAGAGAATCTGAAGCAGGCTCCAGGCTCTGAATTGTTAGCATGGAGCCTGATGCGGGGCTCGAACCCACAGACTGAACCACGAGATCATGACCTGAGCTGAAGTCTGACGCTTAACCAACTGAGCCACCCAGGGGCTGTTAAATAGAATCTCCAGGATAACCACAGAGAAAATAACTATAGATAAAAAAAAAGAAAGAAAATGAGAAAGGTATTTAAATATATACTACAAAATCCACTAAAACTAAAAGAAGACAGTAATGCAGGAAATGAAAGAAAAGCTATAAGGCATATAGGAAAAAATAGCAAAATGACAGATGTAAGTCTGTTCTTATCAGACTTAATATATTAAATGTAAATGGACTGAATTTTCCAATCAAAAGCTGAGATTAACAGAATGGATGAAAACACACGATTGACCTATATGCTAGCTACAGGAGACTAACTTTAGATCCAAAGACACAAATGTGTTAAAAGTACTCACTTTAGATCCAAAGACACAAATGTGTTACAAGTAAAAGGGTGGAAAGATATTCCATGCAAATAGTAGGCAAGAGGGCGTAGGGATGGCTACACTAATATCAGATAAAGTAGACTTTAAACTTAAAAAGTTATAAGACAAAGAAAGACATTGTATGGTAATAAAACCTCAACGCAGGAAGAAGATATAATAATTATTTATATATGTAGTAATAGATTAGCAAAACATAGAAGCAAAAACTGACAGAATTAATGGTAGAAATAGACAGTTCCATGATAATAGTTGGAAACTTCAATTCCAAACTGAAAACAGCGGATAGAAAACCAGACAAAAGACTAGAAATAGAGGATTTAAACAACTCAAGAAGCCAGCCAGATCTAACAGACATCTACAGAATGTTCTATGCAAGAACATTCCCTGTAAAAGCAGAAGAAGCAACGGAATACACATTCTTCTCAAGTGCACATAGAATATTCCCAGGATGAGTCCTATGTTAGGCCAACAGTGTAAGTCTTAACAAATGTAAGAAGATTCAAATCATATCAGCATCTTTCTTTTCTTTTCTTTCTCTCTTTCTCTCTTTCTTTTCTTTCTTTCTTTCTTTCTTTCTTTCTTTCTTTCTTTCTTTCTTTCTTTCTTTCTTTCTTTCTTTCTATTTATTTACTTACCCATCCAATTTACATCCAAGTTAGCCAGCATACAGTGCGACAATGATTTCAGGAGTAGACCCCCAAATGCCCCCCACCCATTCTGCCCATTCCCCCTCCCATAACCCCTCCAGTAACCCTGGTTTTTCTTCATATTTAAGAGTCTCTTATGTTTTGTCCCCCTCCCCGCTTTTATATTATTTTTGCTTCCCTTCCCTTGTGTTCATCTGTTTTCTATTTTAAAGTCCTCATATGAGTGAAGTCATATGATATTTGTCTTTCTCTAATTTCGCTTAGCATAATACCCTCTAGTTCAATCCACACAGTTGCAAATGGCAAAATTTCATTCTTCTTGATTGCCGAGTAATACTCCATTATGTGCGTGTGTGTGTGTGTGTGTATATATATATATATATATATATATATATATATATATATATATACACACCACATCTTCTTTATCTGTTCATCCATCGATGAACATTTGGGCTCTTTCCATACTTTGGCTATTGTTGATAGTGCTGCTATAAACATTGGGGTGCATGTGCCCCTTCAAAACAGCATACCTGTATCCCCTGGATAAATACCTAGTAATGTAATTGCTGGGTTGGAGGGTAGTTCTATTTTCAATTTTTTGAGGAACCTCCATCCTGTTTTCCAGAGTGGCTGCACCAGTTTTCATTCCCATCAGCAATGCAAAAGAGATCCTCTTTCTCTTCATCCTCGCCAACATCTGTTGTTGCCCGAGTTGTTAATGTTAGCCATTCTGACAGGTGTGAGGTGGTATCTCATTGTGGTTTTGTTTTGTATTTCCCTGATGATGAGTGATGTTGAGCATTTTTTCATGTGTCGGTTGGCCATCTGGATGTCTTCTTTGGAGAAGTGTCTATTCATGTCTCTTGCTCATTTCTTCACTGGATTATTTGTTTTGGGTGTTGAGTTTGGTAAGTTCTTTAAAGATTTTGGATACAACCCTTTATCTATATCAGCATCTTTTCTGAACACAATGGTATAAAATGAGAAATCAATTACCAGAAGAAAACTGAAATATTCACCAATATGTGGAGATTAAACAACATGCTACTGAACAACCAATGGGTCAAAGACAAAAATCAAAAGAGAAATCATAAAATACATTAATACAAATGAATATCACACTACAACATATCAAAATGTATGGGATGCAGCAAAAGCAGTTCTAAGAAGGAAGGTCAGAGTGATAAATACCTGAATCAAGAAACAAGAAAAACTCAAGTAAACTGTCATTACACCTCATGAAACTAGAAAAAGAACAAACAACGCCCAAAGTTAGTAGAAGGAAGGACATAGCAGAGATCAGAGTAGAAATAAATGAAAGAGGGCCTAAAAAAAAACCAGATAAACAGATGAATAAAACTAAGAGCTGATTTTTTGAAAAGACAAGCAAAATCAACAAACTTTTAGCTAGACCCACCAAGGAAAAAAGAGACAGAACTCAAATAAATAAAATCAGAAATGAAATTGATGATACTACACTGATAAATACAAAGGACTGTAAGAGACTACCATGAACAACTTTATACCAAAATAGGACAACCTAGAAGAAATGGATAAATTCCTAGAAACATACAACCTACCAAGACTGAGTCAGGAAGAAACAGAAAATCTGAACAGACTCACTTCTGAAAAGGAGATGGGATCAATAATCAAAAGCCTCCCCACAAACATAAGTCCAGGACTAGAAAACTACACTGGCAAATTCTACCAAACATTCCAAAAAAGAATTAATACCAATCCATCTCAAACTCTTCCAAAAAAAAATGAAGCTGAAGGAAGACTTCCAAACTCATTTTATAAGGCCAGTTTTACCAAAACACGAAAACCACATAAGGGCATTACAAAAAAATAAAATGACAGGCCAATACCCTGATGAACATAGATATAAAAATCTTCAATAAAATATT
>NW_024421885.1:0-1405 GCF_014898765.1 Herpailurus yagouaroundi | reverse complement strand
TATGAGGCCAAAGACAGGGACTAGATTCCCGATGCAGACGGAGCCCACACGTGGGTCCTTTCACACCAAGTTACGAAATAAGATTACAAAATCAATCAAGAGCAAAACAGTCAAATTGCTATTTTAAAATCAGTATTTTCCTTGGTGATTTATTTTTTAAAGTTCTTTATTTTGAGAGACCGGGGCGGGGGGGGGGGGGGGGGGGTGGGGCGGGGGAGAGAGAGAGAGAGAGAGAGAGAGAGAGAACGGGGGAGGGGCAGAGAGAGATACAATGTGAGATAATCCCTAGCGGTCTCGGCAGTGTCAGCACACAGCCCGATGCAGGGCTCCAACCCAGGAACCGTGATATCCTGACCTGAGCCGAAACCAAGAGTCCCTGCAAGTAACCAACTGAGCCACTCAGGTGCCCCTTCCTTAGCGATTTATATATTAGCCTTAAGTTGGGAGAGGATTTAGGGATAGCTGGACATAAGCTAGCAATCTGCACACACGAAGGTCTAAATTTCCTTGAATTTACTTGGTAAATCAGGGGTGGACTCAGAGAACAGTTTTGTAGCTCCGAACTTACTCCTTCACGTTGGGGGCAGCACCAGGAGTTAAGAGCGAGGAATGCTGAATAGAGCATCTTGGAAGTTAGGTGTCCCCAACACAGAGGCACAAAATTGGAAGGGAAAGAGACGTGGCAAAAGGCAGGTGTGTTCTATGAAACGCAAAGGCTTCTGGGGACTGAGGATAGGGATGCACCGTTGCCCGGGTACGTTGCCCGGATCACATAGGACGTACCGGGCAGGATTTCTGCTCTGCCTGGGAAAACCACCTAACTCGGGTCTCTGCCTGCCCGCCACAGCCCGTGATGCAGTTCCCACCCACTGTGGCTGGAATACCAGACTTGCCGCCACGGTTATGCTTGCCGCGCTGGGAAAGTGTGTAGAGGCTGAGGCTTGGACGCGCTGCTCGCTCACACCCGGAGATCCTCGCAACAGTGAGAAGCCGCTTTCTCGGCACTCTCTGAGCCGAGGGCAGCAAGTCAGGAACCTTGGACCTCCAGGCAGGAGAGGAGTGAAAGATCAGGTGGAGAGGTCCTAAAACCCTCCAGTTGGGATAGGTCCCGGAGAGGATCTGGTGCTGAATAATTGCATGTTAGAGAGCACGCTTATAATTGGGAGTTAGTGCGGTGGCACAGGGCGGCTCAGTCTGTCGAGCATCCGACTCTCGCTCAGGTCACGATCTCCCGATTTGTGAGTTCGAGCACTGCATCGGGCTCAATGCTGTCAGCCTGTTAGCACATAGCCCGCCTCCAATCCTCAGTCCCCATCTCTCTGTCCCGCCTCGAATCCTCTGTCCCCATCTCTCTGTCCCTTCCCTGATGGTGCTCTCCCCAAAATAAGTATTTTGTTTTGAAAAA
>NW_024421884.1:0-1472 GCF_014898765.1 Herpailurus yagouaroundi | reverse complement strand
TTCCAGTCTCCCCATCTCACTCAGAATAAAAGTCAGAATCCTACAGTAGCCCAAGAGGTACTGCGTGATCTGACCCCATATCATTTCTCTGATCTCCCTACCTGCCAACTAACCCACTGCCTGCTCCACTCCCAGCTTCCTGAGGGCCTTTGAACTTACTGTTTGCTCTGCCTGCAATGCTCTTCCCCCAAAGTCTGCATGACTGACTCCCTTCCTGCAGAACTCTGCTGAAACATCACCTTCTCAGAGATGGCTTCCCTGAGCACTGCATACCAAATGTATCCCTCTCTGAACACTATCCACCTTTATTCACCTTTATTTTACCCAAAAACTTATCACCATCTCTAATATATACTCATTTTCCTCTTCTGTCTATGCCCTTCCATTAGCATGTAACTTTATGAAGGAAGTTACATGTACCTTTAGCTATATCCCAGGAGTCTAGAAAAATTTCTTGAACATGAAAGGCCCTCAGTAAATACTTGCTGAGTTGGAAATAAAGTATGAAACTTCCTAAGACTCTGATTTTGATCTCTAAGTTCATCTTTAATGATGTGTCACGTAATAAAATGTAAAGATCTCACTTTTTTTTTATTCTTTAACTTATTTTGAGAGAAGGAGGAGAGGGCCAGAGAGAGAGGGAGCCCAAGGCAGGGCTCAATCTCATGAAACATGAGATCATGACCTGAGCCAAAATCAAGAGTTGGTTGCTTAACTGACTAGCCACTCAGCCGCCCTGAGACCTCCTCACTCTTTGTTATTTTTTATTATTATTAACGTTCGTTTATTTTTGAGAGAGACAGAGCGTGAGCAGGGGAGGGGCAGAGAGAGGGAGACACAGATTATGAAGCAGGCTCAGGTTCCCAGGTGTCAGCACAGAGCCTGACATGGGGCTCGAAATCACGAACTATGAGATCATGACCTGAGCCAAAGTCAGACATTCAACCAACTAAGCCAAACAGGACACTGAGATCTCACTCTCTTTTTTTTTTTAATTTTTAAATTTTTTATTTATTTTTGAGAGACAGAGACAGATAGGGCACAAGCAGAGGAGAGGCAGAGACAGAGAGGGAGACACGGAATCTGACACAAGTTCCAGACTCTGTGCTGTCAGCACAGAGCCCAACATGGGGCTTGAACTCACAAACCACAAGATCATGACCTGAGCCAAAGTCAGACACTTAACCGACTAAGCCACCCAGGCGCCCCAAGATCTCACTCTTTAAATAGTCTATAATTTTTGTTTTAATTTGCACTATGATTTAAAAATTATGAAGAGCATTTCTAGATTTAAAAAGCTTAGGGGCACCTGCATAGCTCAGTCAGTTGAGCATCCAACTTGAGGTCAGGTCATGATTTTGCTGTTTGTGAGTTTGAGCCCTGCATTGGGCTCACTACTGTCTGTATGGAGCCTGCTTCAGATATTTTGTCCCCCTCTCTCTCTGCCCCTTCCCTTCTCTCTCTCAAAAATA
>NW_024421883.1:0-1469 GCF_014898765.1 Herpailurus yagouaroundi | reverse complement strand
TTCCAGTCTCCCCATCTCACTCAGAATAAAAGTCAGAATCCTACAGTAGCCCAAGAGGTACTGCGTGATCTGACCCCATATCATTTCTCTGATCTCCCTACCTGCCAACTAACCCACTGCCTGCTCCACTCCCAGCTTCCTGAGGGCCTTTGAACTTACTGTTTGCTCTGCCTGCAATGCTCTTCCCCCAAAGTCTGCATGACTGACTCCCTTCCTGCAGAACTCTGCTGAAACATCACCTTCTCAGAGATGGCTTCCCTGAGCACTGCATACCAAATGTATCCCTCTCTGAACACTATCCACCTTTATTCACCTTTATTTTACCCAAAAACTTATCACCATCTCTAATATATACTCATTTTCCTCTTCTGTCTATGCCCTTCCATTAGCATGTAACTTTATGAAGGAAGTTACATGTACCTTTAGCTATATCCCAGGAGTCTAGAAAAATTTCTTGAACATGAAAGGCCCTCAGTAAATACTTGCTGAGTTGGAAATAAAGTATGAAACTTCCTAAGACTCTGATTTTGATCTCTAAGTTCATCTTTAATGATGTGTCACGTAATAAAATGTAAAGATCTCACTTTTTTTTTATTCTTTCACTTATTTTGAGAGAAGGAGGAGAGGGCCAGAGAGGGAGCCCAAGGCAGGGCTCAATCTCATGAAACATGAGATCATGACCTGAGCCAAAATCAAGAGTTGGTTGCTTAACTGACTAGCCACTCAGCCGCCCTGAGACCTCCTCACTCTTTGTTATTTTTTATTATTATTAACGTTCGTTTATTTTTGAGAGAGACAGAGCGTGAGCAGCGGAGGGGCAGAGAGAGGGAGACACAGATTATGAAGCAGGCTCAGGTTCCCAGGTGTCAGCACAGAGCCTGACATGGGGCTCGAAATCACGAACTATGAGATCATGACCTGAGCCAAAGTCAGACATTCAACCAACTAAGCCAAACAGGACACCGAGATCTCACTCTCTCTTTTTTTTTTAATTTTTTAATTTTTTATTTATTTTTGAGAGACAGAGACAGATAGGGCACAAGCAGAGGAGAGGCAGAGACAGAGAGGGAGACACGGAATCTGACACAAGTTCCAGACTCTGTGCTGTCAGCACAGAGCCCAACATGGGGCTTGAACTCACAAACCACAAGATCATGACCTGAGCCAAAGTCAGACACTTAACCGACTAAGCCACCCAGGCGCCCCAAGATCTCACTCTTTAAATAGTCTATAATTTTTGTTTTAATTTGCACTATGATTTAAAAATTATGAAGAGCATTTCTAGATTTAAAAAGCTTAGGGGCACCTGCATAGCTCAGTCAGTTGAGCATCCAACTTGAGGTCAGGTCATGATTTTGCTGTTTGTGAGTTTGAGCCCTGCATTGGGCTCACTACTGTCTGTATGGAGCCTGCTTCAGATACTTTGTCCCCCTCTCTCTCTGCCCCTTCCCTTCTCTCTCTCAAAAATA
>NW_024421882.1:0-2762 GCF_014898765.1 Herpailurus yagouaroundi | reverse complement strand
GCCAATACCCTGATGAACATAGATATAAAAATCTTCAATAAAATATTAGCAAACCAAATTCAATGATACATTAAAAGGATCATATCATGATCAAGTAGGCTTTATTGCAGATATGCAAGGATGGGTCAGCCAATCAGTCATTTTGATATACCACATTAACAAAATGAAAGATAAAGATAATATGATCAACTTAATACATGCAGAAAAAGCATTTGACAAAATTCAACATCTATTTATGATAAAAACTCTCGAGAAAGTGTGTAGAGAGGGAATATTTCTCAAAATAATAAAGGTCATATGTGACAAGCCCACAGCTAACATTAATACTCAATGGTGAGAAGCTAAAAGCGTTTCCTTTAAAAGCAGGAACAAGCCAAGATGCCCACTATCATCACTCTTATTCAACATAGTATTGGAAGTTCTATCTAGAGCACTCAGACAACAAAAAGCAATAAAAAGCATCTAAATTGGAAACAAAAACATAAAAGTGACCATCTGCAGGTGACTGAATATTATTAAATGAAGAAAATACTAAGGACTCGAACAAATTATCTTTTAGAATTAATAAATGAATTCAGTAAAGTTCAAAAAGAGAAATCAAGAAAGCAACGATTATAATTGCATCCAAAAGGATAAAACACCTAGGAACAAATTCAACCAAGGTTAAATATCGGTACTCTCAAAACTATAGGACACAAATGAAATAAATTAAAGAAGATACAAATAAATAGAAATATATTCCATGTCTATGGCTTGGAAGAATTAATATTGTTAAAAAATCCATATTACCCAAAGCAAGCTGCAGTTTCTATGCAACACCTACCAAAATTCTCTGCTCTGTTCCACTGATATATGTGCAGAGAGACCAACCTTTATTATTTTTTAAAATTTTAATTTATTTTTTAAATTTACATCCCAGTTAGTTAGCATATAGTGCAACCATGATTTCAGGAGTAGATTCCTTAATGCCCCTTTCCCATTTAGCCCATCCCCCATCCCACAACCCCTCTAATAATCCTGTTTGTTCTCCATATTTAAGAGTCTCTTATGTTTTTGACCCCCTCGTTATTTTTATACTATTTTTGCTTCCCTTTCCTTATGTTCCTGTTTTCTATTTTAAAGTCCTCATATGAGTGACGTCATATATTTGTCTTTCTCTAATTTTGCTCGGCATAATACCCTCTAGTTCCATCCACACTGTTGCAAATGGCAAGATTTCATTCCTCTTGATTGCCGAGTAATACTCCATTGTATGTATATATACCACATCTTCTTTATCTGTTCATCCATTGATGAACATTTGGGCTCTTTCCATACTTTGGCTATTGTTGATAGTGCTGCTATAAACATTGGGGTGCATGTGCCCCTTCGAAACAGCACACCTGTATCCCTTGGATAAATACCTAGTAGTGCAATTGCTGGGTCATAAGGTAGTTCCATTTTTAACTTTTTGAGGAACCTCCATACTGTTTTCCAGAGTGGCTGCACCAGTTTGCATTCCTACCAACAGTGCAAAAGGGTTCCCCTTTCTCCACATCCTCGCCAACATCTGTTGTTTGCTGAGTTGTTAATATTAGCCATTCTGACAGGTGTGAGGTGGTATCTCATTGTGGTTTTGATTTGTATTTCCCTGATGATGAGTGATGTGGAGCATTTTTTCATGTGGAGAGACCGGCCTTTAAAGTAAAGCTGGAAATTGCTGGAAGCCACCCTAGCATCTTCTGGGTACAGACCCTGATTCCTGTCACATACCACCAGCCTCTGGTTTGTAGCCACAAACGATTTCAGAGTGAGAAATGAATGTTGGCTTTGAAGGCTCACGGCACACATGGCAGCCAGAGGCAAAGTCCTGAGCCTGCAAAGTGAGGTGGCCATGTATCAGCTACTTAGAGTAGTCATTTCTTTTTTTTTTTTTTTTTCAACGTTTTTATTTATTTTTGGGACAGAGACAGACAGAGCATGAATGGGGGAAGGGCAGAGAGAGAGGGAGACACAGAATCGGAAACAGGCTCCAGGCTCTGAGCCATCAGCCCAGAGCCCGACGCGGGGCTTGAACTCACGGACCGCGAGATCGTGACCTGGCTGAAGTCGGACGCCCACCGACTGCGCCACCCAGGCGCCCCTAGAGTAGTCATTTCTTATCCATTCGTCACCACTGCACTGGACGAAGGTATGGCTGGTTCTCTCATCAGCAAAATGTGGTCCACGAATACATGTATTTACAAATGATTTCATAGGGTTTTCATGTTATAAACCTTGAGTCTTGGAGTGGAAATCATTTCTATCAAAGTATGTGGCACCTGAGAGAAGTCCCCTATGACTGCCTCAAGTGGCAGAGCCTAACCCTCCTGCCACACAGTATCTGCTATTCCACCCTCACCAGTTTGGCCCCGCACCTCCAGGTGGAAAGCTAAGGACCTCAACTGCTGAGCCAAGGTCCTAGACTGGGTCAGCAGTGGTTGTCTGTGTGTAGCCTCTGGCATGCACTCACTGAGCCTGGGATCCACCATCCAGAGCCCTGTTCTTTGCTCTGCTCACCATTATTTGCTAGAGGTACCCCCGATTGTGTGTAGAGGGCTGGAACTGGCTCAGAAGATGATCAGGAAGTTGTTGGCCGTTGATCTTCTAAACTTCCTTGGGAGTGCACTTCTGTGGTTTGTTCACCCAGACCGCCAGCAGCAGTGTTCAGGGCTTTGTGGGAGATGATCTTGTGGGACCTGGTGCTGGGCTCAGTGTCCAGCCAAGAGCCTGTGTACTCAGGA
>NW_024421881.1:0-2614 GCF_014898765.1 Herpailurus yagouaroundi | reverse complement strand
GTCCAGCCAAGAGCCTGTGTACTCAGGAACTGACAGCAGGGAGGAGATATTGCTACCGTTCCCCCAGCTGAGGTCATGGCTATGAGGCCAAGACTGGGGCACTTGAGTCCCGATGCGGACGGAGCCCGACACATCCTCCTCACAGCAAGTTATGAAATAAGATTCCAAAATCAAGGGCAAAATAGTCAAATGACTATTTTAAAATCAGTATTTTCCTTGGCGACTTACACATTAGCCTTAAGTTGGGAGAGGTTTCAGAGATAGCTGGACATAAATTAAGCAACCTGCACACACACAAAGGTCCAAACTTCCTTGACTTTACTTGGTAAATCAGGATGGACTCAGAAAAGAATAGTTTTGTAGTTCACACTAGAAGGGAGAACCTGCCAGTCTGCTGTGAGGAGAGCGAGGTTTGTTTGTTTGTTTATAATTCTTTAATGTTTGTTTATTTTTGAGAGAGGGGGAGGGAGGATGAGCAGGGGAGGGGCAGAGTGTAAGAGACACACACAGAATGGGAAGCAGGCTCCGGTAACCAAGCTGTCAGCACAGAGCCCCACCTGGGCTCGAACTTGTGAGCCTGGACAACATGACCCGAGTAGAAGTCAGAGGGTTAACTGAGTGAGCCACCCAGTTATCCCAAGGAGAGGGAGTGTTAGACCCCCAATTTCCCAGTCGTGAACTTACTCCCTCACGGTGGGGGCAGCACCAGGAGTTAAGCGGGAGGAAACCCGATGTGGACGCATCTTGGAAGCTAGTTTTCCTCCACACAGAGGCACAAAGTTGGAAGGGAAGGAGACATGTCAGAAGCCAGATGAGTTCTATGCAACGCAAAGGCTTTTGGGGACTGAGGATACCCTTGCCCGGATCACAAACAATGTACCCAGGCTAATGTTTCTGCTGTGTCTGTGAGAATCTAAGTGGGGTCTCTGTGGGCCACAGCCAGTGATGTAGTCCCCACCCACTGTGGCTCCAACACCTTGATTGCAGCCGTGGCCTCACGTGCGGCACTGGGATGGTGTGTAGATGCTGAGGACGGTCAGACCCGGAGATCCCGGGCACCATGAGAAGCTCCATACTCTCTGTGCTGAGGCACCCAGGACCTCTAGGAGAGAGGGGTGCAGAAAGATCAGGTGGGCGGGTCCTAAAACCCTCCAGGTGGGATGGGTCCTGGAGAGGGTTGGGATTGAGTATAATTGCATGTTAGATAGCAGACTTAAACGAGAGGGCAGGTATGATAAGAGCGGACTTGCATCATGCTTGTGTGCACACGACCCTATGAGAGACTCGGAGGCAGGCTGGGCTGCGATTAGGAGAAAACCCACATGGAGGTCTCGTGGGTCAGACCCCTGTGCCTGCCTGTGCTCTGGGGAGTGGGAACATGATTTGGAGACAGAAATGAGTGTGTGTGTGAAAGCTTTGAATGTGAGCATTAGTGTCCTCAGGGACTCTTTAGTACCTTCATGTGAGCTCTGCTCTCCAGCGGGAGATGTGGGGGGGTGCAGGGCTGGGACTGCACGCCATAGGGACAACTTGGCCAACAGCAGCCGGAAGCAAGGGGCAGTTGGGCAAACGGCTCTGGCAGGCTGAGGACCTAAAGGTGATGGATGGCAGATAGGACAAGGGAAAGGCCGGAGGTTTGTTTGGTGGCTTGGGAAGCATTGGTGTCTTACACCCTCAGGCTGAGGCTGGGCGGGGTTTCTAGCTCCTTGCCCACATGAAAGACCAGCCAGGAACCACATTCTAGGAACCCATACAAGATGGGAATGTGGAAAACAGATTGCGCTCTCACGGCATGCCCGTTTGGACCTGAAAGCTCTTGGAAATCTGTGCCTATCTCGGGGACTGGCACAGGTCTACTAACGACATTTTGTCAAGACGGAATATGGTCCCCATTTCAAAGATGAGTACATTGAGGGGTACCTGGTTGGCTCAGCTGGTTAAGCCACCAACTTCAGCTCTGGTCGTGTTCGCTAGGTTTGTGAGTTCGAGCCCGGGTGGGGCTCTGTGCTGACAGCTTGGATCCTAGAGCCTGCTTATGATTCTGTGTGTATGTCTCTCAATCTCTGCCCCTCCCCCGCTCGCGCTCTGTCTCTCCCTGTGTCTCAAAAATAGTATTTCCCTTTAATGCCAGCTGTAGTATATCTGCATTTTCCCTTTCCTCAAATTATCAACAATTTCTATTTATTGGACTTGTCAAAGCACTAGCTTTAATATTTGCTTTTCATTTCTTCTGTCTTTCTCATTTTTAATTCACTATTTCTTTATGACCACTTAATACCCTTCTCCGTATAATTGTTGAAAATTTGTTGAACTGGTCTCTTACTAGCTTTCTCAATTAAATTATTAATTTAAATTGCACATATTCTCTTTGTATTGATTACTTGTATTTAACCACTTCTTCCCACCCCCACTGACTCCTTCCTGATCCAAGTCTCCATTATGTTTTACATGAACTGTAACAACAATCTCCCAACTGATCTCCCTGTTTCTATCCTCTTTATATAGACAATTCTGGAGTGATCTTTTTAACATGTAAGTCACATTGTGTCTATCCCCTGGTTAAAACCTTCCAGTCTCCCCATCTCACTCAGAATAAAAGTCAGAATCCTACAGT
>NW_024421880.1:0-9704 GCF_014898765.1 Herpailurus yagouaroundi | reverse complement strand
GCCAATACCCTGATGAACATAGATATAAAAATCTTCAATAAAATATTCACAAGCCGAATTCAATGATACATTAAAAGGATCATATCATGATCAGGTAGGCTTTATTGCAGAGATGCAAGGATGGTTCAGCCATCAGTCATTTTGATATACCACATTAACAAAATGAAAGATAAAGATAATATGATCAACTCAATACATGCAGAAAAAGCATTTGACAAAATTCAACATCCATTTATGATAAAAACTCTCAACAAAGTGTGTATAGAGGGAATATTTCTCAAAATGATAAAAGTCATATATGACAAGCCCATTAATTAATACTCAATGGTAAGAAGCTAAAAGTGTTTCCTTTAAAAGTAGGAACAAGCCAAGATGCCCACTATCATCACTCTTATTCAACATAGTATTGGAAGTTCTATCTAGAGCACTCAGACAACAAAAAAGCAATAAAAAGCATCTAAATTGGAAAGAAAACCTAAAAGTGACCATCTGCAGGTGACTGGATATTATTAAATGAAGAAAATACTAAGGACTTGAACAAATTATCTTTTAGAATTAATAAATGAATTCAGTAAAGTTCAAAAAGAGAAATCAAGAAAGCAATGGTTACAATTGCTTCCAAAAGGATAAAACACCTAGGAACAAATTTAACCAATTTAAAGATCTGTACTCTCAAAACTATAGGACACTAATGAAATAAATTAAAGAAGATACAAATAAATAGAAACATATTCCATGTCTATGGCTTGGAAGAATTAATATTGTTAAAAAATCCATATTACCCAAAGCAAGCTACAGATTCTGTGCAACACCTATCAAAATTCTCTGCTCTGTTCCACTGATGTGTGTGCAGAGACCGACCTTTATTATTTTATTAAATTTTTATTTAATTTACTTTATAATTTACATCCAAGTTAGTTAGCATATAGTGCAACAATGATTTCAGGAGTAGATCCTTAATGCCCGTTACCCATTTAGCCCATACCCCATCCCACAACCCCTCTAATAACCCCCTGTTTGTTCTCCATATTTAAGAGTCTCTTATGTTTTTGTCTTCCTCCTTATTTTTATACTATTTTTGCTTCCCTTCCCGTATGTTCATGTTTTCTATTTTAAAGTCCTCATAAGTGAAGTTATATGATATTTGTCTTTCTCTGACTAATTTTGCTCAGCATAATACCCTCTAGTTCCATCCACATTGTTGCAAATGACAAGATTTCATTCTTCTTGATTGCCAAGTAATACTCCATTGTACATATATACCACATTTTCTTTATCCATTTATCCATCGATGCACATTTGGGCTCTTTCCATACTTTGGATACTGTTGACAGTGCTTCTATAAACATTGGGGTGCATGTGCCCCTTCAAAACAGCACACCTGTATCCTGTGGATAAACACCTAGTAGTGCAATTGCTGGGTCATAGGGTAGTTCTATTTTTAGTTTTTTGAAGAACCTCCATCCTGTTTTCCAGAGTGGCTGTACCACCTTGTATTCCCAACAAACATGACTTTCCACTGAACAGAACAGATTCTGTTTCAGTATTACAAATGTATTCATTCTTTTTAAATTTTATGATATGTGCCTTAATACAAAAGACCTATGCTTATGACATTTATTTTTACTAAACATGAGTTACCTAATATCATATACAAAAACTAACTTAAAATGGATCAAAGGCATAAATGTAAGACATAAAGCAATTTATCTCCATAAGAAAACAAATTCTTATAAGAAAACAAAAACTTCATGACATTGGATTCGGCCACTATTTTTTTAATATGACACAAATGGCTAGGTAAAAATTCAAAATGGCCAAGTTTAACATGATGAAAAATTTTTTAATTTGTCCATCAATAGAAACTACCAACAGAACAAAATGGCAAATTATACAATGGGATAAAATATTTATAAATCATATATCTGATAAAGAATTAAATGCAGAAATTATAGAGAATTCTAAAAGAAAAAACAAAACACAAATATCCTGATTCCAATATGGTCAAAGAACTTGAAAAGACATTTCTCCAAAGAAGATACACAAACAGCCAGTAAGCAAATGAAAAGATGCTCAACATAGTTAACCTCTGGGGAAATACAAATCAAAAACACAATGAGATACCACCTGTCTCTTATTAGAATGGATACTAAAAAAAAATACATAAATAAATAATAAATGTTGGCAAGAATGTGGAGCAATTGGAACTCTTGTGCACTTTTTGTGCACGACATGAACCGTAAATGACTGCACAGCCGCTATATAGCCACTATATAGCCAGAATGTAAAAAGGTATAACCATTGTGGAAAATAATGTGACAGTTCCTCAAAAAATTTAGAAATAGAATTACGACATGATCTAGCAATTCTGCTTCTGGGTATATACCCCAAAAAACTAAAAACAGGGTCTCAAAGAGATATTTACATTCATATATATAGTAGTAGTATTCATAATAGATTAAAAAAATGGATACAACTCAAGTGTCCACTGATTAATGAAAGAAGCAAAATGTTGTATATGCATATAGTGAAACATTATTCGGCCTTAAAAAGGAAGGAAATTGACATGTGCTACAACATGGATGAAACTTGAAGACATTATGCTAAGTGAAAGGAGCCAGTAAAAAAAAACACAGACAAATACCGTATGATTCTCTTTAGATGAGGTGCTAAAAATACTACAAGAAATAGAGACAGAAAGTAGAATGGTAGTTGCTAGGACTGGGGGGAAGGGCTCACGGAGAGTTATTCTTTCATAGGTACAGAGTTTCAGTTATACAGGAGGAAAAGGAGTTATGGAGATGGATAGGGGTGATGGTAGCAGAATATCATGATGTATTCACCACCAAACTGTACATTTCAAAATGGTTAATGTGGAAAATTTTATTTTATGTGTGTTTTACCACACACACACACACACACACACACACACACACACACACACACACAGAATTGTGGGAAGAAAACACATGCTGAAATGTAAAAAAAAACCACAAAACATGACTTTCTGACCATGATTTCTTAAGTGCTTACTCAGCATCTCTTTGCTCTGTATTTACACATAATTCCAACAAGTTTTGTTTCTGTTCTCTTGAGTACAGATTAATTGAGTAGTTGACCACAAAGACCCCTTTTATAGTTCTTGACTGCGATTTCCAGGGTTTCAGTTAATGCCTATTGGCTGTTTGTTTCTATACCATTATACCAACTTTGGCTTTTATAGTTTCTGTTTTGTTGTTTGTTTCACCGCATACCCAATGAAAAGGCAAGTGGAGAGAATGTTGCTAAAGACAGTTACAATGACATCAGCTAGAAGAGATCCTTGACAACCCGATGGGAAGAAATAAAATAAAATAAACATAAAAGTATATAGTTGTTAGACATCAAAAAGAACCAACAGCATGATATCTAGTTTGGGGTTATCAGCCCTACATGTGTTACTCCCTTGAGGACAGCACTGTATTCAGGTCAACACATTAAGTGACGTTTTTTATGATGGTATCAATGAATCCTCAAGAAAGGATTTAAATTACGTTCACTTTACTGTATTTAAGAAGGGAGAGGAGTGTGCAATGCATTTTACCTAGTTTTCGATTCAAGTTGGTACAATTTGTAACTTCCAAGGGTAAGTTTTTGTTATAATGATAATAACAGCCCCTACTCTTGAGTGCCTCTCCCATGCCAGGCAATGTGCCAGGTGTTTAAGGTAAATGGTCATTAATCCTGCTGGACAGTGAGCCTGCAACATGGCCAGGCATGCATCTGACAGGTTTCCGGAAAGCAGATTCCTTCTACTGTGGCTTTGGCAGTTGGTTTTATTTTGAGAATTAAAGATACAGTGACTTCCTCTTAAGAAGGCAGAGTATGTACTGATTTCCTTTAATTTAACATATTGAGCTGATGCAGTTAGATAAGTTTTGCAACAACAACAACAACAAAACAGCAATGGCCACCACTTTTAAGTCTCTGCTCTGTGCCAAGAAACGTGCCTGGTCTTTAACATTTATCTTTATCTTTATCTTTACCTTTACTCCTGCTAGGTAGTTATTACATATTCCCATTTAATGTGGTGAGAAACACTGGTTCCAGGGGAGTATCATCTGCTCAAGGACAACAGGGAGTGACAGAGCCAAGATTCAACCCCAGTTGCAATAAGATTCCAAAGCCATCTCTTACCAACCCCAGACAACTCTGGTTAGAAAGGAAATTCACTTAACTGCACCTTATGGTTCCTGAACAGTGCCCTAAAGGAGTCACCTCTGCAAGGAGCTTTCTGGTACAGTGGACAGGTTCCTATTTCTATCCCTCTTCTCCATGGAACAGTGTTTTCAGCCAGGGAGAGGAGAGCCATTCTGTATCGTGTGAGTCTGAGCCAAGGGAGAATTTTAATGATCGAAGAAGAACCCAGACAGAATAATTTCTTGACGTCACCAGCTGAGTCCATCCACCTCTCCGAGTGACCTGGTCCTCCTCCACCACACTCAGTTCTTTCCCTAGCAGCTGAGGACACCCTAAACGTGGTCTCTGGAACCTGGAAGGAACCTCCCCTGGTGCCCAGAGCAAAGAAGGTGCCTTAGGGTTGGGAGAGCAGCCGTTGGTGCAAGTTGACCCCACTCTGCAGCAAAGTCAACTGGATGTTCTTATTTTCCTACTGTGAGAGTCCAGGAAGATCGCATGAACACAACATCCCATTCCTTCATTCTGCCATAAATGTCTCTCTCATTCCCTGTGTATTCTAAAATCCACTGATTGTCATCCCTTTGCTTCTAGGCTCTTCTGGCTGTTGGAAGGCTAGAGCTGATTAGAGCTGGGTATTTCCCTTCCCCCTGGTCAGTTAGGGATGATGATATTTCAGCACATCAGTCTCTGGTTAATTGGTTTCTCCTGAGGGCAGGCCTTCTGAAGAAGCAGCTCTGGTATATTAAAAAAGTGGTTGGTTCCTTTCCCCTCCCTCTCTAGGAACAACACTAGGTGATTTTTCTGTTATTCATTTTGAGAACTGGTACAGCTCCAGGAGGTAAATGCCACCAGTGGATTTTTCTCTCACATGTACTGTTGAGAACCTGGTCAAGTTCCTAGGGGTAAAATGCACATTTGTGGGAGTTTCCTGTGAATGAGTGTCTGTCCCTGGAGTTTTTAACTCTCAGAGTTGCCCACACTGAGCCTCCAGCAGCTTGCCGGTGACCTACCGCAGCACTAGCTCCAAGCACTGAGATTTGCCCTTGTTGAGCGTTTGCTCTGGTAAGACATTACTCCCTGCATTCATCTGCCTCTCCAATCTTGAGGGCAAAGGTCTGCTATGTGTTCACCTCTCTTAAGCATCCTGCAGGGGTTGTTCTTTCCCCCTCAGTCTCTTCAGCTTTTCACTTATTGTTAGGACAGAGTGGCAACTTCCATGCTCCCTCCTTGGAGAACCCAGCGCCATCCATTTTCAGTGGAGATTCTCCAGGAAATTTGACAGCTCTGACTTTTCCCCAGGTTAAAGAGAAGGAATTTGTGGTGTTGTTGCTACTGCTCCTGCCGTTGTTGTTGTGGTTTTGGTGTCATTGCTGAGTCTGTATCATACCCAAGCTGTGTAGAATTAAAGGAGCAACCCATTCGGTGTAATCCTTTTAAATGCATGAAAACTCACATAAGAATTTTCAACCAGGTACAAGACTCTGGCACACCCTGATAAATCCTCTTTTAAAACACTTTAAATAAAAAAGTGCAGGAATCTGATTGAGAAGAATGGGAATAAATGTTACAGGTAGAGTTTATCAGCTTGCTGTAAAATTGTTTTCCCAAACTAGATTGTTTCTAATGTACCCTGATTTCCAGGTATAAAGCTATGAAATAAGATCATGATATCAAAGGTCAAATGGACAAATGGCTATTTTATTTTATTTTATTTTATTTTATTTTATTTTATTTTATTTTATACCAACTGTATTATTTTTTAAATTCTAGTATAATTAACATACGGTTTACATATTACATATTAGTTTCAGGGACATACATATACATATCTCTATCTATCTATCTATCTATCTATCTATCTATCTATCGTGATTCAACAACTCTATTCATTACTCATCACAGTAAGAACCTATTCACTCATCTCTCCACCCACCTCCCCTCTGGCAAGCACCAGTTTGTTCTCTATATTTTAGAGTCATGTTTTGGTTTGTCCCTTTTTCTTTGTTTGCTTTGATTCTTAAATTATACACATGAGTGAAAGTGTATGGTATTTATCTTTCTCTGAAGGATTTTTTTCCACTTAGCATTATACCATCTAGATCCATTCATGTTGTAAATGGCAAGATTTCATTCTTTTTTATGGCTGAGTCATATTCCATTGTATCTATATACCACATCTTCTTTTTTTTAAAACTCTTTTTTAACGT
Source organism: Herpailurus yagouaroundi (assembly GCF_014898765.1). Taxonomy (NCBI): domain Eukaryota; kingdom Metazoa; phylum Chordata; class Mammalia; order Carnivora; family Felidae; genus Herpailurus; species Herpailurus yagouaroundi. The sequence goes on along the minus strand of NW_024421880.1, from coordinate 3,318 downwards.
TTATTTATTTTTGAGAGACTGAGAAAAAAAAACATGAGCAGGGGAGGGGCAGAGAGAGAGGGAGACACAGAATCTGAGGCAGGCTCTAGGCTCTGAGCTGTCAGCACACAGCCCAATGCGGGGCTCGACCCATGAACTGCAAGATCATGACCTGAGCCAAAGTCAGACGCTCAACCAACTGAGCCACCCAGGTGCCCCTATATCACATCTTCTTTATCCATTCATCTATCAGTGGACACTGGGTTGCCTCTATATTTGGCTATTGTAATAATGCTGCAATAAACAGGGGTGAACTTGTCTTTTCAAATTAATGCTTCGCATTCCTTGGATAAATACTGAGTAGGGGAATTACTCGATCATAAGGTAATTATATTTTTGGATGTTTTGAGGACCCTCTACACTGTTTTCCACAGTGACATTTTGCATTCCCACCAACAGTGCATGAGGGTTCCTCTTTTGCGACAATATCACTAACAAATCTCTTGTTTCTTGGGTTTGTGATTTTAGCCATAATGACAGGTGTGAGTTGGTATCTCAGTGTGGTTTTGATTTGTATTTCACTGGCGATTAGTGATGTTGGGCATCTTTTCATGTGTCTGTCATGTGTATGTCTTCTTTGGAGACCTCTCTCTTCATGTCTTTTGCTCATTTTTTAATTGCATTCTTTGCTTTTTGGTGGTGAGCTGTATAAGTTCTTTCTATATTTTGGATACTAATCCTTTAATGGATGTATCATCTGCAAATATCTTCTCCCATTTACTAGGTTGTCTTAGTTTTGTGGATTGTTTCTTTCACTGTGCAGAGCTTTTTCCTTTGATGTAGTCCTAATAGTTTGTTTTTGTTTTGGTTTCCCTTGCCTGAGGAGTCATATCTAGAAAACTGTTTCTATGGCTGATGTCAGAGAAACTACTACCTGTGCTCCCTTGAAGAATATTTATGCTTTCAGGTCTCACATGTAGGTCTTAATTCCGTTTTGAGTTTATTTTTGTGTATGGTGTAAGAAAGTGCTCCAGGATCATTCTTCTGCATGCAGCTGTCCAGTTTTCCCAAAACCTTTTGTTGAAGAGACGAGTTTTGCCCATTGCATATACTTGCTTCCTTTGTCATAGATTAATTTACCCTATAATCGTGGGCTTATTTCTGGGCTCTCTACTCTGTTAAATTCATCTATTTGCAGACAGACTGACCTTTAAAGTAAAACTTGAAATGGCTGGAAGTCACTCTAGCACCTTCTGGGTACAGATCCTGATTCTTGTCACACACCACCGGCCTGTGGTTTGTAACCACGAAAGATTTCCGAGTGAGGAATGAACGTTGGCTTTGAGGGCTCAGGGCACACATGGCAGCCAGAGGGAAAGTCCTGAGCCTGCAAAGTGAGGTAGCCATGAAGTTGGCCACTACAGTAGTCATCTCTTACCCATTTGTCACCACTGCATTGGAGGAAGTTATGGCTGGTTCTCTCATCAGCAAAACACAGTCCACGGACGTACATATTTATAAATGATTTCATAGGGTTCTTATTTAGAAACTCCAAGACTTGGGGTGGAAATCATTTCTGTCAAAGTATGTGGCACCTGAGAGAAGTCTCCTATGACTGCCTCAAGTGGCAGAGTCCAACCCTCCTGCCATCCAGTATCTGCTTGCCGCCTTCACCAGTTTGGCCCCGCACCTCCAGGTGGAAAGCTCAACCTCAACTGCTGAGCCAAGGTCCTAGACTGGGTCAGCAGTGGTTGTCTGTGTAGCCTCTGGCATGCACTCACTGAGCCTGGAATCCACCATCCTGAGCCCTGTCCCTTGCTCTGCTCACCAATCTTTACTCTGTGCCTAAGCACACTTGCATCCTATTGACCATTCCAGGGTTCCCCTGCAGCCTTGGCAGCATAACCTGCACAGAGTTCTCCAGCCCCAAGCTTTTGTTCCCTCACGGCAGTGCCGCGCCAAGAGTTAAAAAGGAGGCACTCTGAATTAAAGACATCTTGGAAGCAGGGTGTCCCTGAGCACAGAGGCCACCAACCTGGGAGAGGAAGAGATGGGGCACAAGGCAGACGTGTCCTAAAACACTGAGGCTTTTGGGGACCGAGGGTGGGGGTGCACTGTGGTTCTGGTCACTCATGGCACACTCGGGGCGGTTTCTGCCTGGCTGGGGTCTCTGCCTGCAAGCACAGCCCCGTGATGCAGGCCCACCAACCACGTTCGCAGCCCGCCTTATGGGCGGGGTATTTGCAGCCCGCGGCTGCCGACGCACCTGCAGCGGTGCTCGGAGAGTGTGTAGAGCCTGAGAATCACACACTCTGCTCTTAGACTGGGAGATTCTGGCAACGATGCACAGCTTCTTTCTAGGCAATCCACCGGCTGAGGGCAGCAAGTCTGAACCTCCGACCTTCCCGGCAAGCTTGGAGAAGAAAGATCAGGTGGAGGGGTCCTAAAGGTCTCCAGGTGGGTTGGGTCCTGGAGAGGGTTGAGGTGCTGCATAACTGTGTTTCGGGAGTGCGCTTAAAATTGAGAGTTAGTGCAGGTATGATGAGAGCAGATCGTTGTCAGGCTGTGTGTGCAGGCGATCCCACGAGAAGCCCAGAGAAGTTTCAAGGATTGCCTGTCTCAGTTTAAGCCATCTGCACACAGAAAGATCTGAACGTGTTCCTTGCTTTCACTTGATAATCAGGCATGTAGCTCAGTAGAAAATGGTTTTGGATTTATTTTCTCTCTTTAAATTATTTCGTGCAAGGAGAATGGGAGAGGATAGTCAGCGGGACTAAGGTTATCCCTGACTTGCTGAAAATTCCCAGCTCAGCTAACAAGGCAGGACAGGACGAAAGTTAGTGGGGATTCCGGCCCCATCCAAAATTGGTGACACACAGGACCCAGAAATACCAACTGACTGTCCTCAGTCTGTCGTCCACGAGGGCATCGGTCGGATTGTTGGGGCACAGCCCGCAGACTACCTACAATGCGGGTACTAGGGGTGCCATGGTCCTTCTTGAGAGGGGTGTGTAGGGGGTCTTACTGTGTCCTGTGTCGGAGGTGCCCCTATGGTGAAGGCATCCCCTATGCTCATGGACAAGGTCTTGTCAGGGATCTGAGTGAGGTACCTGTGAGGCACCTGTAATCTTAGTTGTACTGGCAGATACCTTCCACCATGGCGGTGATGGCTGTAGGGGTCCCCTGATTGTGTGAAGGGGGCTGGAACTGGCTCAGAAGATGATCAGGAAGTTGTTGGCCGTTGATCTTCTAAACTTCTTGGAGAATGCACTTCCGTGGTTTGTTCACCCAGGCTTCCAGGCAGCAGTGTTCAGGGCTTTGTGGGAGATGATCTTGTGG
>NW_024421879.1:0-8508 GCF_014898765.1 Herpailurus yagouaroundi | reverse complement strand
ATTTGATGAGAGCAGATCAGCATCATGCCATGTGTGCACGCGATCCTATGGGGGAGAGACTCAGAGGCAGGCTGGGCTGCGATTCAGAGAGAACCCACAGGGTGTCCCGTGTGTCAGACCCCCGTGCCTGCCTGAGCTCTGGGGAGTGGGCACATGATTTGGAGACAGAAGTGAGTTTGTGTGTGTGAAAGCTTTGAATGTGAGTGTTAGTGTCCGCAGGGACTCTTCAGTACCTGCAAGCATTCTCTGCTCTCTAGAGGAGGACTGAAGTGCGGGGGATGTGGGCGCAGGGCTGGGACTGCACGCCATTGGGACAACTTGGCAAACAGCGGCCGGAAGCAAGGGGCAGCTGAGCAAATGGCTCCAGCAGGCTGAGGACCTGGGGTGATGGATAGCAGATAGGAAGAGGGAAGGGCTGGAGGTTTGTTTGGTGGCTTGGGAAGCATTGGTGCCTTACACACTTATGCTGAGGCACAGCGGGGCTCTCCACTCCTAAGCACATGACAGACCACTCAGCAGGAGTCCAGGAAGCCACATAGGGTGGGAAGAAGGAAAACCGATCGCGATTGCACAGAATCCCCCATTTGGGCCTGAGTCTTCTTCTAAATCTCTACCTTGTTATGGGACAGGTACATGGTTACTAAGGACACCACACTGTCAAAATGGGACTATGGCCCCCATTTCAAAGGTGAGTACGTTGAGGTGCTAAGAAGTTACTTGCCCTTGATTCTACAGCATGGAATTGGCACAGCTGGAATTGAGTTCTGACAAAGTTCTTGCTATCACTTCTATCTCTGACTTCCCGGGAGTTCTGCCCCTCAGAGTAATTCCAGCCCGGAATCAACAGTGATGCACGTTGTCAACCCTCCAAGCCTCCACTGGATGGGGGTTGGGGGTGGGGAGGTCTCGGGTCAGACTTGAGGAGCCAGGATTCCCTGCTTCCTGGATCTTGCCCTGTAAGAACGCAAGCTAGGGACGGAGTGGGGCACATGTTCAAAACCCGTGCAGCGGAACTGCACCGGTGAAATTTACCATGACATCAAACTGCCCTCAACTTCCTGCTCACTTTATAAGGATGTTCCTTCTTGGTCCCATCCCTCTCCCTCCCTCCACTTGCATCAATGACCTCAATGCAAATACAAGTGGGATGGTCCCGCTGAATGTTCTAGGTTCTAGACGCAAATGGGTGACACAATCCATCTGGGGTACGTGATCTTTTCCCTCATTGGTTGCTCAGAGCTCCTGGACACCCCCCCGCCCCCCCCACCCAGACCCAGAGCGGCGGGAATAAGAGCAGCTGCTGGTGCTGGGAGGCAGCCGAGCCACTGCTCTGCTCAAGTGTCCCTGACACTTCCACAGCGCCATCGCCCGACGCCAACGCTACCGCAGCTGCCACCGCCTGGGCTCCAAGCCACCTGCTGCCTGCTGCCAGGTGAGCCCCGAGATTCCTGCCTTCGCTGTATGATTCTTTCTCTCCCTCTTCTTCTCTCCCTCTTCTGCATTAGTTGTTCTTGTATCCGCTCTTCCTGCCCATCTTTGAGTCTCTGGGCACTTCTGTCTGGGTCTCTTCGTCACAAAATCTGTTACTCCGCTATTCAAACCCCAGGTACACTGAGCTGTCTCAGTTCGGAGACTTCCCGCTTTAATCTTTCCATCAGTCTCGCTGTCTCTTGCTACACTTGCGCTTAGGACGCTGGAGCTCCGCAGGCACTGTGCACACAGTAGGACACAAGGGTGCTCACGGGATCATGTCTTGTGCCTAGTGGTCCCCCGGGAAATCGGTTCGGAACCTGGACCAGCGCCAGTGGGTGGCAAATAGGTGCAATGACTAGGGGCCGGCAGCCCAGGAAGGAAAGCCCCAGTAGTGAGTCCTGGGAGCTTTTTCCCTGGTTTCCAGGAGACTCTGCTAAACTTGGTTCTTGCAGGGGATTCTCTACTAGAGTGCAGAGCAGGTGAGCAGTAGTATTTGTTTCTTCAGTTTCCCTAAGATTCCAATGGGACAGATACTCCCTTTTTAGCTAACCCCCCCCCCCCCCCGCCCCCCACCATGGCCAGATATGATCCAAAGCCCTACACAGGGAGTACAGCTCTGGGTAGGAAACAGGAGATTGTCCCGGGATTGTCTTCAATGGAGACCTGGCCAGCAGGTAATGTAGTGTGTGAGGTGGTGGGGAGGGGGCTATGGACTGAGTCCTCTTTCCCCAGTTGTCCTGCTAGGATAGCTTGCTTCAGTCTCACTGGATCTTCCCACAGTCCACTTCCCCAGTGAGGAAACACTGGGGAAAGGAATGGCATTACCAGCCTGAAGCCACCATGCCAGGGAGTTACAGGTAGAAAGAAGCAGGACCAGAGTCCAGGTTCTTGGGCTCATGGAACTTCAAACTGGTGCAGAAAATGACATTATTTTTCCCTTGCAGAGAAGCGCCATGGGCTTCTGGAAGTTCTCTCCTCTCCTGATTCTTGGCATCTTGGCCCTGTACCAGGTGGGCATGCTCCAGGCAGCACCATTCAGGTAAGCCAGCCCTGCCTGGAGGTCACTCCTCTCCCACTCCTCCTGGGATCAGACAATTCCATTCTCAAAATTGTGGTGTGCTAAAAGTTTACCAACTGGTGAGCTGGGCAAAGGGGAGTGTATATTTTCTGATATAAGGTGTGTAGCACATAATTGAAAAACAGCACTGATATACAATATTCTTTATTATAAATTTCAGATAACTCATTGATCTCACAGAATGCTTCTGGTGCTTTTACTAGGAAGCCTGGGTGCTTATCTTGGGAGAGACAGGGAGCGACCCAGAGCTTCTATTGTTTTCTTCCCCTCCCCAGGTCTGCTCTGGAGAGTCCTCAGGACGCTGCTATGCTCAATGAGGAGGAACTGCGCCTCCTGCTGGCTGCAATGGTGAAGGACTTTGTGCAGAGGAAGGCCAGTGAACTGCAGCAGGAGCAGGAGACCGAGGGCTCCAGGTGAGGATCCCCACTCCACTTGGCTCAGGGCATCCCCTCCCTCCTGTCCTGCCAAGGAAGGCATATCCTAAGAGTTAAGACGGAACACGGCTGGACAGGAGGCCAGCACACTGCCATGGCTCTCCTCGGCCTGGGGCCCAGCTATTCTCACGCACCACTGAAAACAGAGGTCCCACACAGAGACTATGGTTAGACCACATGTAAAAAGATCCATTTCTGAAAGCAATTGGGGAAGATATGAAATCCCTCCCTCCGGAAACTGGTCTGAAAGCACTGAGGAGACTTCCCAGCATTGGAGGAGTTAGGACTGGTAAGTGTGAGGCCAGCAGATGGACCCCACAGATCCCAGGAGATTTTAGAAATTGGTTTCTCCTTGTAAACCTGCACTTGACGTTCTCTCGAATCCACATGGAGCCTTCATTGCACATTTGCAAGGTGAAGCCAAAGGCCTTGCAGAGGGTGGGGTCAGGTAGAGCAGTACCTGAGGTAGGTCTGGGGGCTTGAGATGTGTAGGATCTGTGGAGACGTGCATGTTGTCATGGGGCCAGAAACACTTCCCCGGCCCCACCTCCCCGTGTCCCCTGAGCCTGGAGCTCACGCCAGCCCCTGGCCTGGCCCCGGCACTGCCTGGCATGTGCTGCACCTGCATCTACCCTAAGGACCTCTCTGCAGAGCAAGAAGGACTGAGCGGCATGCGGAAGGCTAGGAAAGGGCACCCCTTCCCCGCTGCAACCCTGCCCCACGCTGCCCTGGCTCAGCAAACCTCGGAGTTCTCCTAATGGAGGATGTGTGAGCTGCCCTCCTGCCTGCCCCTCCTGCCCCCACTCAGAGTGCCCCCTCCCTGGTCTAACCTTCTGAGCGATCGCCACAGGGGCAGACCCTGGTGCATGGTACCACCTGGCATGTCTTTTCCCTGCAGCCTGGACAGCTTCCGAGCTAAGCGGTGCAGTAATCTGAGCACCTGTGTGCTGGGCACATACACACAGGACCTCAACAAGTTTCACACGTTCCCTCAGACTGCAATTGGGGTCGGAGCACCCGGCAAGAAAAGGGTCATGGCCAGCAGCTTGGACAGAGACCACGGCCCTCACGATGGCATGATCCAGGATGCCGATTAAACCCCTCCCTCTCTTTTCTAATGTCCTTTCTTCCTTCCTTCCTATATCATGATACATGTGGTCCTCTCGGGTTGCTGGTATCGGTGGCTTTCTTTATGGCAGTGGATGTCTGGAACCTCAGATGGGAGGAGAGCAAGAGGAACAGGCCAGAAGAGAATCACGCAGGAAGAGATGGGGGGCAGCCCTGTGCTTCCCCTGAGGAATCACAGCACGGCTTCTCAGTCCTGCTTGTGAATGTGTTTGCCGATGGGGAATAAAAGTATATTTCTCAAAAGACCTGAGCGGTGGTGGTTATTGCTCTGGCCCACACCACAGGCTTCCCAGATTCAGGGACCTGTGCTTAGAAGTAGCCTCAGCCCTGTGGTAGCTGGGTGCAGGGTGGAGTAGCTAGTCCTTGGACCAACCTCAAGTAGGAAGAACAGGAGCAGTAAAGAACAGGTAAGCACCTAGGGGACCCAATGCTGTAAAATCGCCTTTTCTTCCAGGTAAGTCGGGGAATTTTTGTATTTCTAACAAGGGATATTTGATGCCTTTGAGTGGGATGTGACTTCCAGACAATCCTCATGTTAGGATCAGTTTGGGGCCATAATTCTCTGTGTCTCATAAGCCTTTCTTGATTTGCAGTTTATTTATACAGGAAAGACAGGCTGTTACAGCTCTGTGTTCCATGGTCACTCACCCGGAGCCACCTTGGGTTTTCTGACACCCCTGTGGGAGTGATCATGGCATTTTCCCCAAGAGCCTGTGTATTTCTGCAGTGATAATTGTGATTGAGGAAAGATGTAACGTTAACTGGTGCCTCTTAGAGCAGCAATTTTACCATGAGTAACCCATGGGGCAGATGGGATCTCTCTTACATAGCCTCACTGATGGGCCTCTTTCCCTCCATCCTGCAAATCAGCATCACTGTCCGGAAAAGCTCCTGCAACTCTGCCTCCTGTGTGATCCATCAGTTGGCAGGCTTGGTAGCCAGAGCTGAGCATGTGGTGAAAAACACCTTCAGTCCCACCAGTATGGGCTCCGAAGCCTTTGGCCATCACCACAGCGAACTTGAGCTTGAGCAGTGTAATGACTTCAGAAAGGTGGCTGCCCTTGTACCATCATATGGGAGAAGGAAAACTGGGTATTGCACGGGTGCAGTCCTCACTTTAACTCTCTGTGGGCCTAGATATAGATATAGATATAGATATAGATATAGATATAGATATAGATATATCTCTATATATATATCTGCTCTAGAGAATGTGCCCCCTCCAGTGTCTGGAGAAAGAACAGACTCCCAGTAGCTGAAACCCCTAGATCTGGGTTCATTTCTCTGCATTTCCAGTACTCCCTGTGACACTGAGATACCTGGGTGGCTCAGTTAAGCATCTGACTCTAGTTTTTGGCTCAGGTCATGTTGTCACAGTTGGTGAGATTGAGCCACACATCCGGCTCTGCCCTGACAGCACAGAGTCTGCTTGGGATTCTCTCTCTCCTCTCTCTGCCCCTCCCCCCACTCCCATGCCCTCCCTCCCTCCCTCTCTCTCTCTCAAGAAATAAGCAAACTTAAAAAAAAAGTAACTTTTCAGGGTGGGAAGGAAATGTCAATAAGAGGGGTATAGCCAGCACCTAGAAGGTTTTGTTTCATTGTATAGGCTACACTGTTAGTATATATTAATGAATGAATAGTATATATGAATGAATAGGTCATTATATTTGTGTTTAGTAGGAAAAATGCCTTAAATATGGGTCTTTTGTTTTAAGGCAACTACCATAAATTATTTCAAACACATAAATTTTAAATACAAAAAGAGGATCTGTTCTGTTCAATGGATAGTAGGAAAAAGACCCCCAAAATATATAACAAATGCACAATTGAGAAAAAGATGTCAGTAATAAATACTCATATAGCTTTAGAATAGTGGTATATTAAAGTCATCAATTAAGAGCCAAGACTATCAGGCTGCATCATTTTAAAGGATCCAAAATGTTTTTTCCACAAAAGAAACATTCAGAACAAAAGGACTCAGAATTAATTAAAACAAATGGGTAGTAGAAGATAAGTTGAAGTAAGTTCATAATATATGATTATAATAGAATTCAAGGCAAAAAAACAGCTTATTAGAAATGGAAAGGTGTTATATAATGGGAAAAAGAACCAAATGGCAAGAAGATATATTGATAATAGACACATGTATTCAACAACATGGCCTCAAATTATGTGAAACAAAAACTGACCAAACTGCAGGTGAAATATGTATATCAAGAATTTTTACTATGGAATTAATAATGTACACCACTCAATTAGCCATTAGCTTTCGGAATCCCCTCCAAAATGCATGGCTCAAAGTTGGCTCTGCAAATACCCCCTGACGATATGATAGATTTAAGAAAACATACAGTGTTTACAACCACAAAGGGGTGATAGAGTTTATTAATAAGATTATGACTACTTTTCACAAAACCATTTATTAAATAAGTCAATGTCTCATATTGATTTGTAACACTACTCTTACATGCTAATATTCTTCTGCCCTTTTCTCCTGTATTGATAATCACCTATGTTAGTAATACACTTTTATTACTAGTAGAACAAAGGTACTTTATACTTCTCTTTTTCGAAATGCTCTTGGCAATTTTTGCACATTTATTCTTCCAGAAGAAAGTTAGAATTTGCGGTTTGGATTTTTTATGGCATTGGGTTTTCTAGGTAGACAATTGTGTCATCTGTAAATAATAGTAAATCTTAGTTCACATTTTTGTTCTTTTTGTATCATGTAGAACTTCCTGACAATGTTGAGATAAAAATGATAATAGGTACCCTTGATGATGAAGGCTATTGATTTCAAATGGAACTTCTTCATCATCTTAAGAAAGTATCTTTCTTTGGGGCACCTGGGTGGCTCATTCGGTTAACAGCTTCGGCTCAGGTCATGATCTCCCAGTTCATGGTTTGAGCCCCGCATGGGGCTCTGTGCTGACAGCTCAGATCCTGGAACCTGCTTCAGATTCTGTGTCTCCCCCTCTCTCTGTCCCTCCCCCACTCGCGCTCTGTCTCCATCTCTCTCTCAAAAAATGAATAAACATTAAAAAAAATTAAAAAAAGAAAGTATCTTTCTTCTTATTGTATACTACCAAGAGTTTTTAAAGATCATAAATTAATATAAAATATTATCAAAATATCTTTTGGTACTAACCACATAATCTTATGGCTTTTCTCCTCTTAATGATAATACATTTCCAGGCATAAAAACTAATAATAACATTTAATATATTTGAGTGCTTACTACATGCTAGGCTGTAATAAATGATTCACAGAATTGACTCCTTTAATCTTTACAGCTGCATAAAGTAAATAGTGTCAGAGTTCCATTTTATGAAGAAACTGAGATATAGGACATGAAGCAGGTTGACCAAAGTCACACAGATAGCCATATCAAGATGCAAACCTGTTCCTAGGCTATCTGGCTCCATAGTCAGGTGTCTTAAATCATTACATTGCTTCTTCATGAACTCTACTAGGTGAGAGGATATGTATTAAAATACACTTGCAAATTCAATGCGCTTATGATTTATTAAGGATTTTGTACCACCATTGTTAAGTTTAATATTGGGGCTATGCTAATGTCATCAAATGAGTTTGCAAGCTTTTGAACTTTTAATGCTTTAGGTTAATGTAAGGAGTATGAAAACTATCTGAGCTTTAAGTTTTATATAATTCACCTGTAAAACCTTCTTACAGAGTTCCTTTAGGTTTTAAGTTTTCTCAGAGTTCTTAAGGTTTTTAAATTCTGCTGTGGTTATTCTATTCTATTGTTATTCTATCTATCCTACATTTACATGTATCTTCATGAAATTTGTTATTTAAATTTCTTTGCATATATTAGCAAATTGTACTTTTTTATTATAATTTAAAATCTTCACATTTGACATTGTATTTTTCTTCTCATTCTGGATGCGGTGTATCTGTATTTTCCCTTTTCCTTTCCCTCACTTACTTTACCAGAAATTTCTATTTAATTGAAATTTTCAAGACTGAGCTTTAATATTTTCCAATTCTACCATTTCCTTGTTTTTAATTCACTAATTTCTTTGCTGACCACTCAATTCCCTTCTCCCAGATAATTGTTGAAAAGTTTGTTGAGCAGGTCTCTCCCTTGATTTCTGAGTTGAATTATTAAGTTAAACTGCATGTATTTTGTCTCGATTACTTGTATTTAACCACTTCTTCGACCCCCCGCTGACTCCTTCCTGATCCAAGTCTCCATTATGTTTTACATGAACTGTAACAACAATCTCCCAACTGATCTCCCTGTTTCTATCCTCTTTATATAGACAATTCTGGAGTGATCTTTTTAACATGTAAGTCATATTGTGTCTATCCCCTGGTCAAAACTTTCCAGTCTCCCCATCTCACTCAGAATAAAAGTCAGAATCCTACAGT
>NW_024421878.1:0-1206 GCF_014898765.1 Herpailurus yagouaroundi | reverse complement strand
AAAGAAAGAAAGAAAGAAAGAAAGAAAGAAAGAAAGAAAGAAAGAAAATCTATAAGTCTTTAATACTCAAAGGCAAATCAATTGCCAGGACAGCAACAGAACGAATCTACCTTCCTAAACCATTAAGATCCATGTCTGACAATGTTGCAGGCTCACTGTCCAGCAGGATTAATGACCATTTATCTTAAATACCTGGCACACTGCCTGGCATGGGAGAGGCACTCAAGAGCAGTGGCTGTTAGTATCATTATAAGAAAAACTTACCCGTTCAAGTGCCAAATTATATCAACTTCCGTGGAAAATTGGATAAAATGCATTGTATGCCCCTGTACCTTTAATAAAATAAGCCGAATATAATATAAAGCCTTTCTGAGGATTTATTGACACCATCATAAAAATTTCACTTAATATATTGGGCACTAAACTGTCTGCTCTCAGGGACTATTAGATGTGTAGGGTCAGTTACCTCAAACTAGATGATATCATGCTGTCTTTCTTTTTTGAGGTTTAATATCCGTATCATTTTATGGTTGTTATATTTGATCTTTTCACATTAAGTTGTCAACAGTCACTTCTTGCTCATGGCAATGTAACTGTCTTTTGCAAAACCCACTCACTCCTATGTTCCTTGGTATGCAGTGAAATAAACAGCAAAATAACAAAAAATGAACTTTGCTGAATCCTATAGGAACAAAGAGAGCCTATAGGCATTAAATAAGAACTTGTAAATACCATTCAATAACTATAAAAAGGGGTTTTTGGGGGTGCTTGGGTGGCTCAGTCAGTTAAGTGTACAACTCTTGACTTCGGCTCAGGTCATATCTCACAGTTCCTGGGTTTAAGCCCCGCATTGGACTCTGTGGTAACAGTGTGGAGCTTGCTTGGGATTCTCTCTGTCTCTCTGTCTACTCTGGCCCTCCCCCATTTGCTCTTTCTCTCTTTCTCTCAAAATAAATAAACATTAAAAAAGGGGTTTTAGACATCGACACAGTTAATCTGTACTGAAGAGAACAGAAACAGAGCTTGCCAGAATTATGTGTAAACACAGAGCAAAAAGGTGCTGAGTAAGAATTTACAAACAATGGTCAGAAACTTTATGTCCTGCTGTAACAACAGCTTCATCCAACTAACCTGTGCTCAGGAAAACAACAGAAAGTAGCCAAACAGGTTAGAGGTGCGTGTGTGAATTAAGAGCCTAGACATTGA
>NW_024421877.1:0-5557 GCF_014898765.1 Herpailurus yagouaroundi | reverse complement strand
TTCTTCTCCCCCTCTGTTCCTAATTGCCACCATTTGGAAGAAACCAACATGTCCTTTGGAAAGTGAATGGATAAATAAACTGTGGTACACCCAGAGAACGGAATAGTATTCAGTGGTAAAAAGAAATGAGCTATGAAGCCATGAAAAGAGATGAGAGAAACTTAAATGCATATTCCTAATTGAAAGAAGCCAATCTGAAAAGGCCACATACTATATGGTTCCATTGATGGGACATTCTGGAAACAGTAGGACTATGGAGATAGCCAAAATATCAAAGGAGTTTTAGAACAGTGAAAGTACCCCTTGATTTAAAAATTTCCAGGCACCCCTTGATTTAATATTTTTAGTGGGGGGTGGGGGGTGCCTGTGTGGCTCAGTTAGTTAAAGTGTCTGACTCTTAGTTTCGGCTCAGGTCATGATCTCACAGTTTGTGGGTGTGAGCCCAACATCGGACTCGGCGCTCCAGTGAGGAGCCTGCTTGGGATTCTCTGTGTCCCTCTCTCTCTCTGTGTCCCCCAATCCTTGTGCTGTCCCTGTCTTTCTCAAAAACTAAATAAATAAAGTTAAAAATATTTTTAAATTATGATTTATTAGGGTGTGCAAAGTCTTGCGTCCAGTTGAAAACTGTTATATGAATTTCTGTGCGTTTAAAAGGGCCATACCGATACAGGTGCTCCTTTAATCTATACAATTTGTTTGTATGGCAGAGACCCAACAACAAAAGCAAAGCACAGTAACAACTGTAGCAGTGGTAGCAACAACACCACAAATTCATTCTCTTCTTGGGGAGAAATTCAGAGCTGTCAAATTACCTGGAGAATCTCAATTGAAAATTAATTGTACTCTGTTCTAAATGTAAGTTGTTCAGAAGACAATAACAAGTAAAAGGCTGAATGAACTAAAAAAATGAACAACTCTTCCACAATCCCTAGGAGAGGTGAGTACTTAAGGGCAAATGACTGCCACTAAGACTGGAGAGACATATAGGTGATTACAGGGAAAAATGACTTACCAGAGAAGACACTCACAAGGTTAGACCTCAACCAGGAAGCACTGATGGGGAGGAAAACCTCAACTGTCACTGAGCAATTGTTGGAGGCTGAGTGTGAACAACTCTGAATATTAAAAAACCCCCAAGGCATTCAGTTATAAATGCCTCTCTTCAGGTTGTGAGTTTTAACTCCAGGAGCTGGACCAGACTCTCACAGTAAAATCTGGGAGAAAAATCCCCTGGTGCTTCCAGCAGTGGGAGGAGAAGAGGCACCGTTTTGAAATACATCAGAGCCTTCTGTTTTCCTTAATAAGACCTGCCTCAGGAGAAACTAGTTAAGCAGAACTTAATTTGCTGGGGCATATTCAGAGCCTCGCTTACCTGGGAGAAGAGAAATCCCCGACTATATTCAGTTTTAGCCTCCCACATTGGCATAGGGAAATACCCAATTTGAACCCACTCTAGCCACCTCTACCACCTAAGGGGGGGAAAAATAGAAACACTGGTGAAGTTCACAGTCTGGAGGTATAGACTCACTGAAAGACAGAGACTATAGAATGCTTCCTTCCCCCTCCCCCCCCCCACACCTCGCCACCACATTACTAATGTCTTGTTTAGAGCAGATCCTTTTACCTGGTACATCATGTCTGGCTATCGAGAAACAATTACAAGGCATACTAAATGGTAAAAAAAACATGTATAGAACAAGCATAAGAAGCAGTCATGGCAGAGATGTTGGAATTATCGGACAGGAAATTTCAAACAACCATGATTAGTATGCTGAGGGTTCTGATGGATAAAGTAGACTACATACAGGAACAGATGGTCAATGTGTACAGAGAGATGGAAATCCTAAGAAAGAACCAAAAAGAAATGCTAAATATCAAAAACACCATAACAGAAATGAAGAATGTTTTTGATGGGCATATTAGTAGGATGGACATAGCTGAGGAAAGAATCTATGGGCCTGAGTGTTTCTCAATGGAATCCTCCAGAACCAAAAAGCAAAGAGAACACAGACTAAAAAAACAGAATAGCCAAGCACTGTGGGACAACAAAAAAACTTTATATATAATGGGAAATATATCTTTGTGATAATGGGAATATCGAAGAGAAGAAAAGAACAAAAGAAATGTTTGAAACGATGATGATTAAGAATTTCTCCAAATTAATATCAGACACTGTATGATACTCTAGTGATGGATACATGTCATTACATATTTGTCCAAACCTGTAGCATATACAATAGCAAAAGTGACCCCTAATGTGAAATACAAACTTTGGGTGAATGTCAACCTAGGTTCATCAGTTGTAACAAACTTACCATTCTGGGGTGTGTCCTTTAATGAACGTGTAAGTACAAACAGAATATGGGAAAAAAAAAACTGTACCTTTCTCTCAATTTTGCTGTGGATTTAAAACTTCTCCAAAAAATTAAAAATGTATTGTATTATGTTAAGAATGGTAGAAACCAGAGTTATTTTACTGATAAATATGGGAAGAGATACAAAGCTTATGAATCAGTTTTCTAAAACATGTGTAGAGGTCACTGATACCCCTACTAGGGAAAGGAGGGCAGAATTGGTTGCCAACGAGGTGGAAGTGAACCCTGGTGGGGATTTTCCTAGATCTTTAAACAAATGGATCTCTGTGAACATTGGAGGATGGGGACAAAAATGTTTTGTTAATAATCTAGATATAAAGTTATCTGAGAGAGGTACATGTGCAATTAGTATGAAAGGCTATATGTAAAACAAAGCAAAAAAAGATAAACATTACAACTGCCATCATTTGAGTTCTAGCTATGTACCAGCCACTATGTACTCAATATCTCTCATAGTCTCAAAAGTTTAATAGAATGGATATCATCTCTGTTTATGGGCAAGGTGACAGTAAGAGTATTTGGCTTGACTTAATTATATTTTCCAATTGCCACTGAGGCTCTGAGATACCTGAACATGTCATATCTTTCTGGCCATATCCTGTAAGAGGTCTAGTTCCTAGCACTGACTCAGATGGGCATGTCTGTCTGCTTCAGGGCTGATGTGATTTGTAGCGACTGGCTCAATGACAAGGCATAAATCATTTACAATTCCTGGAAGAACATTTGGGAGATTGACAATTTTGCAGCAGGAAAATAAATGTTGGTGCTGCCATTTAAGATAGGTAAGCGGCTAAAGAATAAGACCAAAATCAATTCATAACAACATTCATAAAATAAAAATTTAAGATGCTTCAGTGTTTAAACACAAACTTAAATGACTGAACTTTTTGTATTTTGCATTATTCACTGTTTCTCCTATTCTGAAATTGTGGTTGACTTTGTAAAGTGTTTCATTTTGCCAGTGAGTGCAATCAGGGAGCCGGTATGGAAAGAAAGCTGGGAGTAAGGAGATAGAGTTCTAATTACTACCCTAATACAAAGGGTGTGACTTTGAGAAAATCACTGAAGCCTTTATTCCCACATTTGTGAAACAAGTATATTGGATCAAGAGATTCAGGAAGTCCTAACTCTGATATTCTACAAAGGTGCTTTAAATTTTATGCCATCTTCAAAAGACTTTTTATAATACTAGGTCACTCAATATTTGGCTTCTCCACATATTATCCAGGACAACCTCTCCATCTCAAGGTCCTTAATGAAATCACATCGTCAAAGTCCCTTCTGCTATATAAAGTAACACATTCTCAGTTTCCAGGGATTAGGATGAGGACATCTGTGTGTGAAGGGTGGGTGGGTCATTATTCTGCCTACCACAATAAGAGAAGACTGGGCTGATGGGCAAGGACTAGAAGTCTTAGATGCATAGGGAAAGAAGCTGCTGTGGGCTGGAGCCAGAAAGTGTCTAAATAAGTTACAGAGCCCCTGATAAGGGTGTGTGTTTATTAGGGTGTGGGGTACAAGGAGTGAGGAGACAAGATAACTCCTCTTTATATCACAGCTGTCCTCTGTGCCTCCTCTATTACAAAGGGACCCCTCCTGGATATGACCTGTATGGCTGTCTGCATTCATTCCCCAGCGAGGTTGTATCTAGAAATCATGAAATCTCAAGTATAAGATGTTCTTCCCTTAGCAACTTCCATATGTGCTGAGAAAAGGGAGCTGTGGAGGAAATTGGTGCAAGTTCGGTGCAACTCCAAGTAGTAGAGGCGGGAAATGGAAAGCTTTGCCATTATACAACTCCAGGCCTTGATAGGTCATTATGATGCTATTAAATAAATTGTGATGTGGACTTTGAGCCTCATGCTTTCATTACCTCTGCTAGACTTTCTTTTTTTTGACAATAACCAAACAGCAAGACTGTTAACTGAGCACTGGATTAAAACCCACCAGAAAAAAAATATGCATTTTTAAACCTGTCTTCAGTATTTAGAAACCTCACTGAAGTCGGGCAGGCAGTAGGGAAGTATTAAAATATGTGGGGTGCACTGGAACCTCAAGATTTTCTACCATCCAAGGTTGACAAAGCTCTCTAATGTGTCCCTGCTCCCAGGAGAGAATGTGATAATTATTCACACTCTGGTATCAGGGCCTGCGGAGGTTCGATGTATGATTCCCTGTCCCCTCTGTGGGACATATCAACTGCCATTAAGAGCCTCAAATCAAGGAGATGACATCAGTGGATTTTAGAATACACAGGGAATGAGAGAGACATTTATGGCAGAATGAAGGAATGGGATGTTGTGTTCATGCGATCTTCCTGGACTCTCACAGTAGGAAAATAAGAACATCCAGTTGACTTTGCTGCAGAGTGGGGTCAACTTGCACCAACGGCTGCTCTCCCAACCCTAAGGCACCTTCTTTGCTCTGGGCACCAGGGGAGGTTCCTTCCAGGTTCCAGAGACCACGTTTAGGGTGTCCTCAGCTGCTAGGGAAAGAACTGAGTGTGGTGGAGGAGGACCAGGTCACTCGGAGAGGTGGATGGACTCAGCTGGTGACGTCAAGAAATTATTCTGGCCGGGTTCTTCTTCGATCATTAAAATTCTCCCTTGGCTCAGACTCACATGATACAGAATGGCTCTCCTCTCCCTGGCTGAAAACACTATTCCATGGAGAAGAGGGATAGAAATAGGAACCTTTCCACTGTACCAGAAAGCTCCTTGCAGAGATGACTCCCTTAGGGCACTGTTCAGGAACTATAAAGTGCATTTAAGGGGATCTCATCTCTAACTGGAATTGTCTGGGATTGGGAAGAGTCTGGCTTTGGGGTCTTATGCAACTGGAGTCCTGGTCCTATCACTCACCTATTGTCCTTGAGCAGATGATTCTCCCCCAGAGCCAGTGTTTCTCTCCATGTAAAATGGGGATAGTAATAACTACCTGGCAAGAATAAAGATATTTTATGTTAAAGACCAGACACATTGCCTGACATGGAGCAGGTATGTACATAAGAATGGTGGCTAGTAATAGGAGGAGGAGGAGTAACAGTATTACAGAAGTGTATCCCTTCAAGTTCCAAATTATGTGAGCTTAATACGGTAAATTGAACAAAATCATTACACATTCCTCTCCTTTTGTAAGAAAGAAAGAAAGAAAGAAAGAAAGAAAGAAAGAAAGAAAGAAAG
>NW_024421876.1:0-5195 GCF_014898765.1 Herpailurus yagouaroundi | reverse complement strand
TTCTTCTCCCCCTCTGTTCCTAATTGCCACCATTTGGAAGAAACCAAGATGTCCTTTGGAAGGTGAATGGATAAATAAACTGTGGTACATCCAGACAATGGAATAGTATTCAGTGGTAAAAAGAAATGAGCTATGAAGCCATGAAAAGAGATGAGAGAAACTTAAATGCATATTCCTAATTGAAAGAAGCCAATCTGAAAAGTCCACATACTATATGGTTCCATTGATGGGACATTCTGGAAACAGTACTATGGAGATAGCCAAAATATCAAAGGAGTTTTATTAGAGCAGTGAAAGTACCCTTTATGGTGCTATAATGATGGATATATATTATGATACCTTTGTCCAAATCCATACAACGTACAAAAGCAAGAGTGAATCCTGTTAACCTTAAAGATAAAACTGTCAGTTATTTTGGCAAGAAAAATGGGTTTATTTGGGAATAACAGAGAATTACAATTCTGGACATGCAACGTATAGCAACATAAACAGCAAGTCCAACAGAGGAGAGGAAAGTTATTTTATGAAAAAGGAAAAATTTCAGAGGGCTTGTTTTGAAGGAAAGTCCATTAGAGAAAAGCAAGAGTTCAGGTTTTTCATTGGCTGAGTTGCAGGGGTAGTTGATTTCTTATAGGAGAGGCAATGTACATCTTTTTATTGGATCTGTAATTGATGATTCTTTCCTCTTGAGGATTTTTCTGTTGGAGTCTATAATTGACAGTCCTTCCTATAATTGACCTTGAGTGGTATGGCTCCCCCTTCTGGTCTCCGAACTCTACTTTACTGACGTTTCCCTTTATTAATTTTCACAACCCTAAAACAAACTATGGACTTTGGGCATTATGCTCTGTCAATGTTGGTTCATCAGCTGTAACAGCAATATATCACTATGGTGGGGGCTGTGGATAATGCATGGGTGGGGTCAGGGGTGTGGGAAGTCTCTGTCCCTTCCACTCAGTTTTACTGTGAAATTAAAACTACTCTAAAAAGATAAAGTGCTTAAAGAAAATCGTATTATGTAAAGAAGGAGAGAAACTGAAGCTTTCCATCATCGAGTTTACTGAAGAATACAGGAAGAGAATCAATTGCTTCTGAATCGTTTCCTTAAGGCATTTTCAGAGGGCAGTAAAGCCCCTACTTTGGGAGGGATGGCAGCAGTGGCTGCCAAGGAGAGGCAGGAAGTGTACCCTGGGGAGGATGGGGTTTCCTGAGAACTTTAATCAGGTGGATTGCTATGAACATTGGAGGAGGGGGACATCAATGTTTAATTAGTAAGCTTGATATAAAATTATCTTAAAGATGTTGCATGAACAATGAGCATGAAAACTGATATGACAATCATACTGAAATAAAAAGCAAGAAACTGAGTTCCAGCTGTATGTCAGGCACTATGTATATGTTATCTGTCTTATTCTCAAGAGTTTAATAAGATGGGTATTATTGTCTTTTTTTATAGGAGAGGAAATAGTAAGAGAATTTGGCTTGAATTAATTATATTTTCCAGGTGCCACTGAGACTCTGAGATGCCAGGACATGGCTTATCTCTTGCAACATCAGGTAAGAGCTCTGGTCCTCTGGACACAGCCACTGAATCAGAGCAGGATGTGGCATGTCTGCCTGCTGCAGGGTCAACATATTTGTAGTGAGAGGCTCCATGGCCAGGCAGGAATTACTTACAGTTCCTGGGTCAACATTGGGGATATTGGCAATTTAGCTGCAGGAAAATAAAGGTTAATGCTGCCGCTTAAGCTAAGTCAACTGCTAAAAAATAAAACCCAAATCAGATACATAATAACATTCATGAAATAATTCTAAATGCTTCAAAGTCCAAACAAACAAAAATCCAATAATTTCCTATAGTTTTCATTATTTGTTGTTTAACCTTGCCTGAAATTGGGATTGATTCTGTAGAGTGTTTTGTTTGAATAGTGGATGCAGTGGGTGTGGGCAGGGGGTAGTGGAAAGAATGCTGGGAATCAGGAGGTGGGATGCTAATTCCCACCCCTAACCCAAATGGTGTGACTTTGAGACAATCATTTGGACCACTATTTACACGTTGGTCAGACTTATCTATTGGATTGGGAGAATTTGAAGTTACCTTCTAATTCTAACATTCTACAAATGTGGTGTAAACTTTATGCTGTCTTTACAGTAATTCTCTGTGACAAGGTACTCACTGCTTGGCTTCCTCCATTTGCCCTGGCAGATGTTGTTGGTTCGTGGCCTCCTTCTTCCATGTTCCAAATCAGCAATGGCTAGTTGAGTCCTTCTCACACTGCATCAGCACTCTTACCTCCTTTTCTCCTTCCCTCTTCCACCTGGAAGGACTCTTGTGATTTTACTGGGCTCATCCGGATAGTCCAGAGTAATCTCTCCATCTCAATGTCCTCAGTGATAATCATGTCTTCAAAGTACCTTCTGCTATGTGAACTAACATATTCTCAGTTTCCAGGGATTAGGATGAGGATATCTACACAGACGTGTGAAGGGTGGGTGGGTCATTATTCTGCCTACCACAATTAGAGAAGACTGGGCTGATGGGCAAGGACTAGAAGTCTTAGATGCATAGAGAAAGAAGCTGCTGTGGGCTGGAGCCAGGAAGTGTCTAAATAAGTTACAGAGTCCCTGATAAGAGTGTGCGTTTATTAGGGCATGGGACAAGGAGTGAGGAGATAAGATAACTCCTCTTTATATCACGGCTCTCTTCTATGCCTCCTCTGTTGCAAAGGAAGCCATCCTAAATATGACCTGTATGGCTGTCTGCATTCATTCGCTAGTGAGGTTGTGTCTGGAAATCACAAAAAGGGAAGCTATGGAGGAAATTGGTGCCAATTTGGTGCAACTCCAATAGAGGTGGGAAATGGAAAACTTTGCCATTATACAACTCTAGGCCTTGATAGGTAATTATGATGCTACCAAATAAACCCTAAATTTGGGACATAGACTTAGATAACCTCTGCTAGGCTTTTTTGACAATAAACAAACAGCAAGACTATTGACTGAACACTGGATTAAAACCCACCTGAGGAAAAAAAAAAAAGCTTCTTTAAAAAAAAAAAAAAACCAAAAACCTGTATTCAGTACTTAAATGCTTCACTGAGGTCGGGCAGGCAGTAGGGAGTGTTAAAATGTGTGGGGTGCACAAGAACCCCAAGACATTCTACCATCCAAGCTTGGGGAAGCTCTCTAATGTGTCCCTGCTCCCAGGAGAAAATGTGATAATTATTCACACTCTGGTATCAGGGCTTGCAGAGCTTTGATGTATGATTCTCTGTCCCCTCAGTAGAACATATCAACTGCCATTAACAGCCTAGAATCAAGGAAATGATGTCCATGAATTTTAAGCTAGACAAGGAATGAGAAAGACATTTACAGCAGAAGGGAGGAATGGGATTTTGTGCTCATGGACCTTCCTGGACTCTCATAGTAGGAAAATAAGAAAATCCAGCTGACTTTCCTGCACAGTGGAGTCGACTTGCACCCGGGACTGTTCTCCCATCCCCACAGGCATCTTCTTTGCTGTAGGCCCTAGGAAAGGTTCCTTCCAAGGCCTGGAGACAATGTTTAGGGTGTCCTCAACTGCCAGGGAAAGAGCTGAGTGTGGTAGAGGAGGACCAGGTCACTCTGAGAGGTGGATGGACTCAGCTGGTGACATCAAGGAATTACTCTGGCTGGGTTCCTCTTCGATGGTTAAAATTCTCCGTTGGCTCAAACTCACAGGTACAGAATGGCTCTCCTCTCCTGGCTGAAAACACTGTTCCATGGAAAAGAGGGATAGAAATAGGAACCTTTCCACTGAACCAGAAAACTCCTTGTAGAGATGACTCCCTTAGAGCACTGAATGTTCAGGAACCATAAAGTGCATTTAAGGGGATTTCATCTTTAAGTGCAGTTGTCTGGGATTGGGGGGAGTCTGGCTTTGGGGTCTTAGGCAACTGGAGTTGAATCTTGGCTCTATATCTCACCTACTGTCCTTGAGCAGATGATACTCCCCTGGAGCCATTGTTTCTCACCATGTAAAATGGGGATAGTAATAACTACCTTGGCAAGAGTAAAGGTATTTTATATTAAAGACCAGACACGTTGCTTGGCATAGGGCAGATACTTAAGAGTGGTGACTATTATTATTACTATTATTATTATTATTATTATTATTAAAGCTTGTCTAACTACATCAACTCAATATGATAAATTAAATGACATCAGGAAATTTAAGAGAAGGGCAATGTGTAAGTCTTTAATTCTCAAAATCAACTGGCAAAACCACAACAGAAGGAATCTGCCTTCTCCAAACCTCTCAGATGCATGCCTGGCCATGTTGCAGGCTCACTGTCCAGCAAGATTAATGACCATTTGTCTTAAACACCTGGCACATTGCCTGGCATGAAAGAGGCACTCAAAAGTAGTGGCTATTATGGTCATTATAACAAAAGCTAACCCCTTCAAGTGCAAAATTATATCAACTTACATGGAAAACTAGATAAAATGCATCGCATACTCCTATACCTTCTTAAAAATATATACTGAGTGTAATTTTATTCCTTTATTTATTTTGTATACATCATCATAAGAACATCATTTAATGTGTTGGGCACTAACATCTGCTTTCAGGGACTATAAGACATGTAGGGCTAATAGCCCCAAACTAGATAATATATTGCTATCTTTATTTGATGTTGGTCTAAAATTAATATAATTTTTCTTTATAATTATATATATATTATTTTTATTTATAATTAATATAATTATTCTTTTTCTTCTCAAAAGGTTGTTAACTATCACTTTTTGCCTTTGTCATTATAACTGTCTTTTGTAAAATCCACTCACTCCTGTGTTCATTGGTATGCAGTGAAATGAACAGCAAAATAACCAAAACCAAGCTTTGCTGAATGCTGTAGGAACACAGAGCTGATAGGCATTGAGTAAGAACTTGTAAATACTGGTCACTAACTATAAAAAGGGGTTTTGGACATCTACACAGTTAAACTGTACTGAAGAGAACAGAAACAGAGCTTGCCAGAATTATGTGTAAACACAGAGCAAAAAGATGCTGAGTAAGAATTTACAAACAATGGTCAGGAACTTTATGTCCTGCTGTAACAACAGCTTCAGCCAACTAACCTGTGCTCAGGAAAACAACAGAAAGTACCAAACAGGTTAGAGGTGCGTGTGTGAATTAAGAGCCTAGACATTGA
>NW_024421875.1:0-4220 GCF_014898765.1 Herpailurus yagouaroundi | reverse complement strand
AAGGGGTACTTGAAGAAATCATAGCTGAGAACTTCCCAGAAGTGGGGAAGGAAAAAGGCATTGAAATCCAAGAGGCACAGAGAACTCCCTTCAGACGTAACTTGAATCGATCTTCTGCACGACATATCATAGTGAAACTGGCAAAATACAAGGATAAAGAGAAAATTCTGAAAGCAGCAAGGGGTAAACGTGCCCTCACATATAAAGGGAGACCTATAAGACTCGTGACTGATCTCTCTTTTGAAACTTGGCAGGCCAGAAAGCATTGGCACGAGATTTTCAGGGTGCTAGACAGAAAAAATATGCAGCCAAGAATCCTTTATCCAGCAAGTCTGTCATTTAGAATAGAAGGAGAGATAAAGGTCTTCCCAAACAAACAAACACTGAAGGAATTTGTCACCACTAAACCAGCCCTACAAGAGATCCTAAGGGGGACCCTGTGAGACAAAGTACCAGAGACATCACTACAAGCATAAAACATACAGACATCACAATGACTCTAAACCCATATCTTTCTATAATAACACTGAATGGAAATGGATTAAATGCGCCAACCAAAAGACACAGGGTATCAGAATGGATAAAAAAACAAGACCCATCTATTTGCTGTCTACAAGAGACTCATTTTAGACCTGAGGACACCTTTAGATTGAGAGTGAGGGGATGGAGAACTATTTATCATGCTACTGGAAGCCAAAAGAAAGCTGGAGTAGCCATACTTATATCAGACAAACTAGACTTTAAATTAAAGGCTGTAACAAGAGATGAAGAAGGACATTATATAATAGTGACAGGGTCTATCCATCAGGAAGAGCTAACAATTATAAATGTCTATGCGCCGAATACCGGAGCCCCCAAATATATAAAACAATTACTCATAAACATAAGCAACCTTATTGATAAGAGTGTGGTAATTGCAGGGGACTTTAACACCCCACTTACAGAAATGGATAGATCATCTAGACACACGGTCAATAAAGAAACAAGGGCCCTGAATGAGACATTGGATCAGATGCACTTGACAGATATATTTAGAACTCTGCATCCCAAAGCAACAGAATATACTTTCTTCTCGAGTGCACATGGAACATTCTCCAAGATAGATCACATACTGGGTCACAAAACAGCCCTTCATAAGTTTACAAGAATTGACATCATACCATGCATACTTTCAGACCACAATGCTATGAAGCTTGAAATCAACCACACAAAAAAGTCTGGAAAACCTCCCAAAGCATGGAGGTTAAAGAACACCCTAACGAATGAGTGGGTCAGCCAGGCAATTAGAGAAGAAATTTAAAAATATGGAAACAAACGAAAATGAAAATACAACAATCCAAACGCTTTGGGACGCAGCGAAGGCAGTCCTGAGAGGAAAATACATTGCAATCCAGGCCTATCTCAAGAAACAAGAAAAATCCCAAATACAAAATCTAACAGCACACCTAAAGGAAATAGAAGCAGAACAACAAAGGCAGCCTAAACACAGCAGAAGAAGAGAAATAATAAAGATCAGAGTAGAAATAAACAATATAGAATCTAAAAAAACTGTAGAGCAGATCAACGAAACCAAGAGTTGGTTTTTTGAAAAAATAAACAAAATTGACAAACCTCTAGCCAGGCTTCTCAAAAAGAAACGGGAGATGACCCAAATAGATAAAATCATGAATGAAAATGGAATGATTACAACCAATCCCTCAGAGATACAAACAATTATCAGGGAATACTATGAAAAATTATATGCCAACAAATTGGACAACCTGGAAGAAATGGACAAATTCCTGAACACCCACACTCTTCCAAAACTCAATCAGGAGGAAATAGAAAGCTTGAACAGACCCATCACCAGCGAAGAAATTGAATCGGTTATCAAAAATCTCCCAACAAATAAGAGTCCAGGACCAGATGGCTTCCCAGGGGAGTTCTACCAGGCGTTTAAAGCAGAGATAATACCTATCCTTCTCAAGCTATCCCAAGAAATAGAAAGGGAAGGAAAACTTCCAGACTCATTCTATGAAGCCAGTATTACTTTGATTCCTAAATCAGACAGAGACCCAGTAAAAAAAGAGATTACAGGCCAATATCCCTGATGAATATGGATGCAAAATTCTCAATAAGATACTAGCAAATCGAATTCAACGGCATATAAAAAGAATTATTCACCATGATCAAGTGGGATTCATTCCTGGGATGCAGGGCTGGTTCAACATTCGCAAATCAATCAACGTGATACATCACATTAACAAAAAAAAAGAGAAAAACCATATGATCCTGTCAATCGATGCAGAAAAGGCCTTTGACAAAATCCAGCACCCTTTCTTAATAAAAACCCTTGAGAAGGTAGGGATAGAAGGAACATACTTAAAGATCATCAAAGCCATGTATGAAAAGCCCACAGCTAACATCATCCTCAACGGGGAAAAACTGAGAGCTTTTTCCCTGAGATCAGGAACACGACAGGGATGCCCACTCTCACCGCTGTTGTTTAACAAAGTGCTGGAAGTTCTAGCATCAGCAATCAGACAACAAAAGGAAATCAAAGGCATCCAAATTGGCAAAGATGAAGTCAAGCTTTCGCTTTTTGCAGATGACATGATATTATACATGGAAAATCCGACAGACTCCACCAAAAGTCTGCTAGAACTGATACATGAATTCAGCAAAGTTGCAGGATACAAAATCAATGTACAGAAATCAGTTGCATTCTTATACACTAACAATGAAGCAACAGAAAGACAAATAAAGAAACTGATCCCATTCACAACTGCACCAAGAAGCATAAAATACCTAGGAATCAATCTAACCAAAGATGTAAAGGATCTGTATGCTGAAAACTATAGAAAGCTTATGAAGGTAATTGAAGAAGATTTAAAGAAATGGAAAGACATTCCCTGCTCATGGATTGGAAGAATAAATATTGTCAAAATGTCAATACTACCCAAAGCTATCTACACATTCAATGCAATCCCAATCAAAATGGCACCAGCATTCTTCTCGAAACTAGAACAAGCAATCCTAAAATTCATTTGGAACCACAAAAGGCCCCGAATAGCCAAAGTAATTTTGAAGAAGAAGACCAAAGCAGGAGGCATCACAATCCCAGACTTTAGCCTCTACTACAAAGCTGTCATCATCAAGACAGCATGGTATTGGCACAAAAACAGACACATAGACCAATGGAATAGAATAGAAACCCCAGAACTAGACCCACAAACGTATGGCCAACTCATCTTTGACAAAGCAGGAAAGAACATCCAATGGAAAAAAGACAGTCTCTTTAACAAATGGTGCTGGGAGAACTGGACAGCAACATGCAGAAGGTTGAAACTAGACCACTTTCTCACACCATTCACAAAAATAAACTCAAAATGGATCAAGGACCTGAATGTGAGACAGGAAACCATCAAAACCCTAGAGGAGAAAGCAGGAAAAGACCTCTCTGACCTCAGCCGTAGCAATCTCTTACTCGACACATCCCCAAAGGCAAGGGAATTAAAAGCAAAAGTGAATTACTGGGACCTTATGAAGATAAAAAGCTTCTGCACAGCAAAGGAAACAACCAACAAAACTAAAAGGCAACCAACGGAATGGGAAAAGATATTTGCAAATGACATATCGGACAAAGGGCTAGTATCCAAAATCTATAAAGAGCTCACCAAACTCCACACCCGAAAAGCAAATAACCCAGTGAAGAAATGGGCAGAAAACATGAATAGACACTTCTCTAAAGAAGACATCCGGATGGCCAACAGGCACATGAAAAGATGTTCAGCGTCGCTCCTTATCAGGGAAATACAAATCAAAACCACACTCAGATATCACCTCACGCCAGTCAGAGTGGCCAAAATGAACAAATCAGGAGACTATAGATGCTGGAGAGGATGTGGAGAAACGGGAACCCTCTTGCACTGTTGGTGGGAATGCAAATTGGTGCAGCCGCTCTGGAAAGCAGTGTGGAGGTTCCTCAGAAAATTAAAAATAGACCTACCCTATGACCCAGCAATAGCACTGCTAGGAATTTATCCAAGGGACACAGGAGTACTGATGCATAGGGGCACTTGTACCCCAATGTTCATAGCAGCACTCTCAACAATAGCCAAATTATGGAAAGAGCCTAAATGTCCATCAACTGATGAATGGATAAAGAAATTGTGGTTTATATACACTATGGAATACTACGTGGCAATGAGAAAAAATGAAATATGGCCTTTTGTAGCAAC
>NW_024421874.1:0-4547 GCF_014898765.1 Herpailurus yagouaroundi | reverse complement strand
CGCGGGGCGCGCCTGCCCGGGCTGCGCTCATTGGCTGGCGCGGGGCCCGACTCGGCCGGACGGCAGGGGGCGCCAGCGAGCGGCCAGCGCCAGCCTGGCGCGGTGGGGGCTTTGCTCCAGGCTTTGTAGAGGGTTCGGGTGTCTTCCTCCCATCCGCCTCTTCAAGGCCATGGCAGTGGTATCCTAGACCCCAGCTAGTGGGGGTCGGTTTGCTGAGGTGGCTCGATGCCCGTTCTTCCAACACGTGAGCTCAGTGACACCCTTCAGGGTCCCCGAGCGCCCCTATCCTCAGGCTGTGCTCTCCTGAGGATCGGAAGGGAGTAGTCAGTTTGTGCCACCTACCCTGATCTAGGCTTGGCACTCCCCGGACGTGTATTAACTTGGGTGGAACCAGTGAAACAACGGGCGGTTAGTCGTGGAAAGAAAGGCCTCTCCTAGCCCAGGGCGGAAAGAGATGTGCACACAAGGGGGTCCTTCCTCACATGTTCTCGAGAATTCCCACCCAATAGCCCTTCTGCTCCCCTCAGACTTGGTTCTCCCAACCCCCTTTCTTTACACAAATAGCCATCGACTGCCACTGAGTGCCGATCGATCGCAGAAGGAGTAAATACAAAGGGGCAGAGTTTGCAGGGCTGGGTAGGAGAGTTCCAGGCGCAAGCTCCTTCCTCCAGGGTGGCGGCTGCTGCACCCCAGGTCAGGGACTCACAGAGGCAGGCCTCTCCTATCTGAGACCTTGCGTGAACGGCTGTCTCTCTCCCCCGCTGTCCTGGGTCACAATGACACATCCAGTGCTGTAAACTGTGCCAGACACAAGACTCATGAGGCAAATAGTCGTTGAGTTGATAAATAAAGCGAATGGCTGGGCAAGACCTGAGTTTCCAGCCTAGTTAGGGACAGCGACCAAATCATCACACAAGTACACATACAATGGAAAACCTTGTTAAAGGACCCAAGGAAGCATGGAGAGAGTGGATGAGGCTTTCAGGGACATCAGGGTTAGTCTGGGGATCATGGTGGGCTTCCCTGAGGAAGTAAGACTGGAAGATGAGTCAGTAATAGGCAGAGTAGAGTTCAGGGGGAGCTACCCATCACTTGGTGGAGGGGAAGGGGAGAGAAGGCCTCTGTGGCCGCAGAGTGGGGGTGAGAGATGCGGGGGTGATAAGGCTGGTCAGACCCCACAGCATGGGGCAGGGGAGGAGCTTCCGGTGGGGTGGTAAGAAGGGGCAGGAACTCCAGCTGCTGACGAGTCCCTTGGGCTAGTAGGTGGTGTGATGGGCACGATGAGGCGGAACATCAGAGCTTGGCGAGGGGAAAAGGGAGGGAGGGGCCACCGCTACGTCCTTTCCTGGGAAGAAGACTTCCCTTTGGGGACGGGTGGGGGGGCACCACCCTCTGCCCCCATCCCTCTCCTAGGGCCCTCCCGCAAGACCTTCCCTGTGTGTCCAGGAGGAAGTAATGGTCAGACTGGGAAGAGAGAAGCTCTGGACAAGTCTCAGCAATTCCCCCTTCTGCTCCACCTCCTGGTGTCTGTTCCTCTAATTTTGTTCACACAGGACTCTCCCCCTAGCTCAGTCCACTTTCCCTTCCTACCTCCACGCTTTTCCCGATTCTGTCAGAGCCAGAGGCCCTCTCCTGGCCCCCCAAAAAGGATAAGACACTGGGGGCTTAGAGGCATACAAGACCCACCTCGCAGGCCAGGGACAATCCCCCCTTCTTCATCTTGTTCCAATCCCTGTGCCACTGAGTCCTTTTAAGGCAAGACTGAGGAACATATCTCAGCTAATGGCTTACATTCTTAACATGGGCAGAGCTCCCACATATATATAAAAGGGAGAAACAAATGACTAATGGGAACAATGGACAAAGGATATTAACAGGAAATTAACAGAAATGGAGAAATGACCGGGCGCCTGGATGGCTCAGTTTGTTGAGCCACCAACTCTTTATTTCAGCTCAGGTCATGATCTCACGTTGCATGGGATTAAGCTCCATGTCAGGCTTTGCTCTGATGGCAAGGATCCTGCTTGGGATTCTCTGTCTCCCCCTCTCTCTCCTCCTCCTCCACCCACACCCACAGCCACACCCAAACCCCCCCCCCCCCACACACACACTCTTTCTCTCTCACTCTCTGTCTCAAAATAAATAAATAGGCATTTAAAAAAAAGAAATGGAGAAATGACCAATAAATCTGTGACATAAGAAAGAGCTGGATACGCTGCTGGAAGAGATGTAGTGGAGACACAGTTCCATGAGAAAAGCAGGTTGCAGAAAAATATCTAGGGTATGATGATACTTTTAACCAAAAAGAAGAATGTAGTCATAGATGTAGCTGTGTCCCCTCAGCACAGGATAGAAGCCAGTGGGCTCAGTCCCAAACTGATAACTGTGTTACTTCTGCAGAGGTGTGGGACAGGGCACAGCGACTCTCTTTCCCAACTTTGAATAACACAAAAATGGTGTATGTGGGTGTGCATGTGCACGTGGCTTGTGTGTGAAAGCATGGGCGAATTTTAGTTTATTTGTTTATAGTAGGCTCCATGCCCAGCACAGAGCCCAACAGGGGGCTTGAACTCACAACCACGACACTGAGATCAAGACCTGAGTTGAGATAAAGAGTTCGACGCTCAATCTACTGAGCTACCCAGGTGCCCCCTGAGTTTACTTCTTAAGTGTTTTCTATATTTAAGTAAAAGTGAATTGGGCTCTGGGGCGAAGAAAGGGTGTGTAGTGCAGGAGGAGAGGCAACCCCCACTGTCCAGAGTGGGGAGCAAGGGGCTGTGTCACTGTCCTGAGACAACCCAGGACTGCGCGCTGCCCTGAGCTCAGACTGGGCTGGAGGCCCTGGTGGGGTCCCTAAGACGGTTGCAGAGCCCAGGTGGGGTGTGTGAAGTTGAGCCCAGGGCTTCAGCACTGCCGCCAGGGGACTTTCCAAATATTGTTCACAGCACCGAGGCAGAACTTCTGGGAGGCCCCAGGAGCCTTGGGCGTTTGAATAGGGGAAGCAGTGAGCTGGGGCACACCTGGCTGCACAAACAGTGAGCTGTTAGTGTGCCTCACAACCTGCAGGCCAAGGGAGCAAGGCGCTCTGCTAAAGGGCTTCCCCAAGGGCACCCTGACCATTCCCCCAGCTCATTGCCCCACTCTTCTTCCCCGACTCTACCCCACCCCTGCCGTCCCCCGTCCCCCGGAGGGTTACTGTGACCCAGGAAGGGTGGGAGGGGCTGCAACCCCCTTTCCAGCCCACCTTCCCTCTGATAGGAAGGAGGTGGGAATCTCCAAGAAACTGTCCAGCACCCGCATTTGCACCAGGAGTGTTGTGTTTTTGTGGTTTGTTTTGGTCTAGACTGTTTAATGGGTGTTAGACTTCAAAAGAAGGTGGCAATCTTAAGACTCCCCTACACCTTACCCCAGAGAGGGACCCTTGAAAGTCTGGCCCTTCCCAGGCCTGAACACGGTTCAGCACATTGCTGGAAGCATCAGCCTTACTCCCCTGCCCTCTCCCTCCAAAGTCAGAGAGGTCCCTGGTACCAGTGGAGGAGAATCATCGCTCCCCCGCCCCCCCCCCCCCCGGTCACCCCCCCCCCCGACACGACACACGAAGGCCAGCGACAAAGAAGACAGAGGCGGACAGAGGCTGCAGCCCACTCAGACTTTATTCAAAGATCAGGAAGTTCGGGTGCCCGGAGCCCAAGAGGCCCCGGGCCCTCAGGACGATCGCCCCGGCTTCACTCAACGGTATTTGGAGGTCAGCACGGTGCTCACAGCGCTGAAGAACTTGTCCAGGGAGGCGTGGACGGCGGGGGTGAATTCCGCGGGGTGGTGGCAGGCCAGGGTCACCAGCAGGCAGTGGCTCAGGAACTGCGGGGAGGGGGGACGTCAGGGGGCGTCGGGGGACGCGGCTGCCCGCACTCCGCACTCCACCTTCTGGAACCCAAGGGACTCTGCCCTCCTGCCAGCAGGGTCCGGCGAGCCCTCCACCGCAGGGGTCCCCCAGCCCGGTGCTCACCTTGAAGTTGACGGGGTCCACGCGCAGCTTGTACGCGTGCAGGTCGCTCAGAGCCGACAGGGCGTTAGGCAGGTCGTCCATGTGGGCCACGGCCTGCGTCAGCGCGTCGGCCACCTTCTGGCCGTGGGCCTTGACCTGGGCGGAGCCGTGGCTCAGGTCGAAGTGGGGGAAGTAGGTCTTGGTGGTGGGGAAGGAGCAGAAGGTCCTGCCGGGAGGAAGAGGTGGGCGAGCCACGGTTAGGCGGGGCGGCGCAGGACAAGGACCGCGAGGGGTCGCGGAGCCCCGGGTGCCGGGTGCCCACGGGGGCAAGTTGGGTGCTCACCTCTCCAGGGCTTCTGCGCCATATTCGCCAGCATGGGACCCGATCTTACCCCAGCAGGCCTTGACGTTGCTCTTGTCGGCGGCAGACAGCACCATGGTGGGTTCTCTCTGAGTCTGTGTCGGGACCAGAAGGTGCGGGGCCGCGAGGGCGCGGAGCCTTTATGCCCCGGGCGCGCGGGGCGCGCCTGCCCGGGCTGCGCTCATTGGCTGGCGCGGGGCC
>NW_024421873.1:0-2030 GCF_014898765.1 Herpailurus yagouaroundi | reverse complement strand
AGTCCGAACAGGAGAGGCTGCTGCTCAGGGTGTGCAGAGAAGCCCAGAAGCAGGAAGTCAGAGACGCTTGTTTGGTTTCTGATTTCCTTCAAGGACAGAAATTGGAGCAGAATCTTGCTTAAATGAAATTAAGCTCTGACTAGTGCAGTTTGCTACTGGTCTGTTTTCTCTATACTTTGAAAGATCACTGAGATTCACTAGCAGCTATAAGTGCAGGTTTGCAGATATGAGGACTGTGGTCTATGGTAGTGAGGTGTCAGAGTGGGGCCGTAGTCTGCATTCTAGATTTCTGTAATGTGGCAAGTTTTTGCCATGGATTGTCTGAATGATACTGAATGGGGATTCACTGGAAAGAACTGCTTCACATTTAATTCCTTTTATAGTAAACATAGAGCAACACTTTGGATTATCTCTTTTTTGGAGATCCTTTTGGGATCATGCATCTACTAGGATTTCATGGGCTCATGGAGTGCCTGTGTGCATGTGTGCAAGTGTGCGGGGGCATATTGAGGGAGATGGAAGAGGAATAGCTTCTCCAGAGAGGAGCCAGCTGAGTCCAGGGGTCTCCAGGTGTTTGGAGTGCTCTGGAGCCCTTTGTCTTTGAAGATGATTCCAATGGGTCACCGTGGACGTGAGAACATTGGAAACTGGGAAGCACTCTATCATTCAGGGCATATCATTTTCATTCTCCTCACCACCCTCACCATCAACACCTTTCTTTTTATCTTCTGGGCTTTGGCATCCTGGAGATGGGATGGGAATCTATTCTCTGTTTCTTATTCTTGGTCTGACCCTGGTTGGCCACTTAACTCTGAATGTGTGTTACCTCATTTGGACTATGTGCAACACTTTCATGGAGTCATTGAAGTTATGACTGAGATGATATGTATGGAGGGCAGGTTACTATTGAGGGTGGTGATGCCCCTGTCTCTGTTAGTAGCAGTTGCTGAAATGTGAAGCAGAGACGTAGGATGTCACGGAAAAGCATAGCATGCTGTGCTTTATGGCTCTGTTCCCCACATGCCTTTTAACTTTGGGGGCTGTTTTCTCCCTTTGAGCCTTCCTTCCTTCCTCTGTATGATAGATACTAGCCCTACCTTAGAGGTCTGTTGAAGGGACCAAAGGCTGGAATCCGTTGAAGTTTCTTTATCAATCATGATGTGCAATCAAGATGAGAAATTCCCATGTTCCTGTTTGATGGTGTGGAGAAAGAAATGTGATGAACAGTCAGTGGCAGCACGGGTTAATGTCATGTTTATTTAGTGCTGTGATAAAAACATAATATACCCTCAGGAATCGGAATGCATTCCCCAATCTGTACTCTTGATGTGACTTTGAGAAGGTCATGGAACCTTATTTGGCTTTAGTTTCAACATCTGTTTAAATGCAGTAACAATTGAGTTTACTGAATATAGTGGTTATGAGGATTAAGTTGGATTAAAAATTATGGTATACTATTTAAACCAAGGGTGGCACATAGCAAGTGCTCAGTAAATAGGATTTAGCATTGTTACTGCTGTTTTTAATAAAACAGCAGTCATCTTGTACAAGGTGAGCTAAGCCGTACAGGGTGTTTTGTGGTTGTTGTGTTCTGGTCAATGTCTGCAGATTGGGCTTGTCAATTGTGAGATGTCAACACCCAATGTCACCACCACCGTCACCACCTTTCACATCAGCAGAAGCATTACCACCTTTGAAGGGTTATACCTCAGAACTGTCAATGCAAAGCATTTGTTTTAGCATCTGAAAGCCATGTGTAAACTTGGTTAAATAACTGAATCATCAGAGCCCCTCAAATTATTAGTGGAAGAATGGGAATAAATGAGTGTATCTGAAATAGTTATTTGCTGGCTCAACATTTTAGAAAGAGAAGGGTTGTGAAGAAGTGATTTGGGGTGGTGGCCGAGAGAGATTCTGGACCCACACCTGCTGAGTGGACTGAGAGTGAAGTGTGCTTATTGTTGCCTAGGTGCTATGTGAACGTCACAGGTGGGGCTTGGGGAAGGGTGGTCTGAAGACCATTCTCTTCA
>NW_024421872.1:0-2273 GCF_014898765.1 Herpailurus yagouaroundi | reverse complement strand
TCACAGGTGGGGCTTGGGGAAGGGTGGTCTGAAGACCATTCTCTTCAGTGACTTCAGAGAGGACCATCAGGGACATGAAGGACACCAGAGAAGGTGATCAGAAGAGCCAGAAATCGATTGGCAGATACAGGTATAGGATAGAGAGGAAAAAAGCAAAAGGAGAAGCCAAATTGCTACGTGTGTGTGTGTGTGTGTGTGTGTGTGTGTGTGTGTGTGTGTGTATGTGCGTGCGCAAGCATGCTTACAAGGGGCCTTAGGTGGACCGTTCATTCTCCATCCATATGCCTCAGTTCTTACCTGGACATGCTGGCCAGCCTCAGTCTCTGACACTTCCAGGAAGGAGATTGGGTTTGCTCTCCCACTGACTCTTTGAGAAGACATGGCTAGAGTCACTGAGCCCTTCCCTGTCTGTAGGAACAGCACGGACTGGAGACTCAGGTCCTTGGTGACATGTCAGGCACAGGAGCCAGGAGGGGCTGCTGACTTTTCACAGGTAGTGTCTCCTGGGACCCATTCCCAGATCTCCTAGTTAGAGCCTAGGTGGGGCGATTGTCCAACCTCCCAGCTGGCCCTTCTGCTTCGTGGTCCCCTGAGTCCCAGCAGTGTCAGTGATAAGACCGTTCAGGTGACCAGATGGCCTTCCTGGTCTTCCCTGGGGTGACGTGCTGCTTGGATCCATCGTCGTAGCCTTGATCCTGACCGGGGTCTGGCTCTACCATGGAGTCACACTTTTCTAATTGGAGCCCAGTCCCCATGGATGGAATGCAGTATGTCCTAGAAAACAAGGGGGAAAATGTAGATAAAATAGCACAATCAACGCCTTCAATTGTCATATAGTAGAAATAGTAGCAGGAATATTCCTATTTTCTCTGACTCCAGAGAACAGAGATACAAGCACTATGTGGTCTCTACATCAGGCTTGGGATACAGTTTCTGAATATATTTATCTTTTGTTGTAATTTTACCTTACATAAAAAAGCTTATAAAACGTGTATGTGCTGTTGAAGGAGTGATAATAAAATTACTGACCACTCTCCCACCACTCAGCTTCTGGTATATAGTTCAATCTTGTAGAAGCCCTGTGTGTACGTGTGTTTAATCATATCCTTTCTTCCCCATTTTGAGGAAATAACCATTGTGAATATGGGTACTATTTCTTTCTGTTCTTTATAGCTTTGCCACATGTGCGTTGTTGAAGATGTGACCACCATTGGATCCAGAAGTTGTCCCCAGGTAACGGGAGGCTCCTTACCCCTCCTCTCCTCGGAATGTAGCTCTGCCCTTGTTCCCACAGTGGGAGCCGGTGTCAAGGTCACAGCCCTGAGAGAGCAAGGTGCTGTTGAGACCTTCTGGAGGGTGAAGTGACTGAACCCCGATGAGGCCTCTGTCTATATAAACTTTTAGGATTCTGGCAGGCAGGTGTGGGTATCAACTTGTCTTGGGGTGCCCAAGACACATGCCTTGTGCGTAAGTTCCCTTGCTTATTAGCACTGCTCCCTACCAATCCAGAGTGGCCTGCCTCTTTCCTTGTTCTGTCCCTGCCCTCTGTGTACTGTGGCCAGTTTGCGGAGCAACACGCATAGATGTCTAAACTGTATGGTTTACTCTAAATTTGCCTGTTCTTGTCGTTTATGCGAATGGAATTATACTTTTTATATTCTTCTGTAGATTGCTTATATTGCTCTGCATTATTCTTCCACATTTGTTCATGGGACGCCTGTAACCGCAGGGCGTTCCCGTTCAGTGTCGTCTCATACACCCCTCACTCTACACCCTTGCTGCCTGCTGACGTTTCAGTTTCAGAACTTCTGGCTTGGGAATTACTGTGTGTGTATGTTGTCTGTGATTCTCTCAGCGGATTCTGGGGTAGCATTCCATAATCAAACACATGGTACTTCCACGACAGAATGAATGCATGTTCCCACTGAGTACAACTAGTTGAGAATGTAAATACTCTTGTGTAAATTCGGATCATGTTTTGTTGCTCAATGAGTTCACTGAGAGCATACAGAAAATCCTTCTCTCATGAGAGATTTTTTATGATAGAAATGTAGGTGGATTTTCTGGTGCCTATGTAGTAGTAATTGTTGTATTTAAAAAAATTAATCGGGTGCCTGGGTGGGTGTGTTGGTTGAGGCTCCAACTCCTTATTTCAGCTCGGGTCATGATCCCAGGGTCATTTGATCAGGCTCCATGTCAGGCTTTGTGCTGTGTGGAGCCTGCTTAGGATTCTCTCTCTCTCTCTCTCTCTCTCTCTCTCTCTCTCTCTCTCT
>NW_024421871.1:0-6648 GCF_014898765.1 Herpailurus yagouaroundi | reverse complement strand
TCTCTCTCTCTCTCTCTCTCTCTCTCTCTCTCTCTCTCTCTCTGTCCTTCCCCAGTCACTCTCCCTCTAAAAAAGTAAATAATAAAAAATAATAAAATAAAGATGGATAGACTTAAAAAATTATCACCATAGAGTAACACATACAGAAAACTGCAGAAAACAGAAACCTTGCACCCGGGAAATTATTAGAAAGCAGTCACCTATGTATCACTTCCCAGATTTAGAGGTAAAACATTGCCAGCACATCTGAAGCTTGTTTTGTGTATCTTGCTAAATCATTACTTTTCTCTCCTTCTCAGAGAAAAATAATCCCTATCCTCTTTCTAACAGTTTATTTTATCTTTGCCTGTTTCTGAACTTCAGTAAACACACTCACTCATTATGTATTCTGGTTTCTGGCTTCTTTTGTTCAAATTTTACTCATGTGAGATTCATCTAGATAGGTGTATGTAGTGGCAGTCTGTTCATTACCATCAAGGTGAGTTGCTCCACTGTAACCGTGTGTGTTACTCACACACTGTAAGGTTGAAGGAATAGTTGGCTTTGTGGCTGTTAGGAATGACATTAGGATGATCATTCTTGTACGTGTTTCTTGGTGTGCACACGCATTCCTTTCTGTCGTGGACATGCCTAGGAGTGGCACTGCTGGGATCTGAGATGTCCATATCCTCCCATTTAGTGCACACATCAAGTTGACTTCCAAAGAAATTGTGTCAAGTTGCATCTGTACCAGCAGTGTGTGCGAGTGCTGGCTGCACCACATCCTTGATAACTCTTGGTGGTTTCAGCCTTTTCTTTTGTGGTCATCATGTTGGGTGTGCTTTGGGGGACATCTCCTGATGCTTTGATTTCATGTTTCAGTGATTAATCATGAGATGGAGGACCCTGTAAATACTTATTAGTATTTTCATTTCCTTATTTTGAAACTGCTTGTTTAAAGTTTTGTTCATTTTTCCGTTTAGTTATTTGTTATATTCTAATGTATTTGTAGAACTATTTAGAGCTATTTATTTATTCTAGATACTAGCCTTTTGTTGATTTATGCATTATAAATATTTCTTATATCTTGGTGGTTTGTCTTTTCACTCATTATAGTGCTGTTTGCTAAATAAATATTTTTACTTTAACTGATTGAATTCAAGTGTGTGTGTGTGTGTATAATTTTTTTCCCTTAGCGTTTTATTTGTGTCTAGTTGAAGAAGCCCTTTCTTTCCTGAGTTGAGGCAGACATTTTCCACCATTGTCTTTTAAAAACTTTATAATAATGCTCTTCCCAATCAGTTCTTTAGTACACTTGGAATTGATTTTTGTGTATGTTATGAAGTGTGTGTGTATGTGTGTGCAGGTGTCTATATTTATTTGTTTTTACATCAATATAGCTAATTATTAAACAAATCGTTGCTCCATAGACTCTTCTGAATTGCAATTATACGGAAATATCATCTGTAAACAAAATGCAGCCTTGTTTCCTCCTTTACAGAGTTTAAATCTTATTTTTTTTCCTCTCCTGCAGTGGGTAGGATCTCAGGTGAAGTGTGGGCTAGCTGTGGTGAGAGCTGGTATTCTGTCTTGTTCCCCATTTAGACAGCAGAGATTTAAATGTATAAGCTTTATATATTTTATGTGCTGTGTGTTTGCAAAAAGGCAATTTTTTTTTGAGATTAAGAAAGTTTTCTTCTATCCACATTTTGCTAGGAGGACTTTTCAGTGAGTGGATGTTGAATTGTATGACATGTTTTTTCTTTTTTCTTCCATCTTTTGAGATGTTCTTGCATCTAATGATTTTTGTCCTTTGCTTTGTAAATATGATGACTTACTTTGATTGACTTTTGAGTGTTAAATCAACCATACCTTCCTAGGAAAACTCAACTTGGTAATGATATATCTTATTGTCTCTGCATTGTTGTGATCGTATTGCTAATATTTTAGTTTGAATTGGTATGTTTATTTTATAAAATTTTTGATGCATTTATCTTCATGGAGATCAACTTGTAATGGTAATTTTTTTTGCAACGTTCCTGTCACTTTTTGGTATGAATGTTGTGCTAATCTCATAAAGGGAATTGAGTGAATATTCCTCATTTTCTTTTTTTTAAATTTTAATATAACATATCTTTTTAAATTTTAATTAAGCTCCACACCCAACATGAGCCAGCCCGGTGCCTCTCTAATTTTTTTGAAAGGGTTTGGAAGCCTGAAATATTTTCCTGGTTGGATTGTGTATAGACACTCTTACAGACATTTGGGCCTGAAACTTTCTTTGAGGAAAGCCTACACATTCAGCTTCTTCAATGGTGATATGTCTATTCCAGTTTTCTCTTTCTTACTAAATTAGTTTTGATGAGTTATATTTTTCTAGAAATTTGTGTTTAATCTAAAATTTAAAATTTATATATCATTGTGGGTCACCTGGGTGGCTCAGTCGGTTAACTGTCTGGCTCTTGATTTTGGCCCAGGTCATCATCTTGTGCTTCGTTGGATTGAGCCCCATGTCAGGCTCTGCGCTGACAGCATGGAGCCTATTTGGGATTCCGCAACCCCCCCCCCCCCCGGAATAAATAAACTTTAACATTGTTCATAATATCCTCTTTATTTAATATCAGAGGTAATGTCACTTCTTCATTCTTGTTACTGATGATTGGTGTTTTCCCCATCTGACCATTTTCATCAGAGGAATATAAATGATCTTTTCAAAAAATAATCTTTTAGCTTTGTTTGTCTTCTCTATCGTATGTTTTTTTTTTCTATTTTGTTGTATTTTTCTGTCATCTGTTTTCTTCCTTGGACTGATTTTATTGTTCTTTTTAAGATGGATTCTAAGCTTATTTTGCAGCCTTTTCTTTTCTAATATTTGCATGTAATCGTAAGAACTGTACGTTTCCTGTGAAGAATTTCCTGTAAATAATGTTTCATAATTGTTTTTTTTAATTTCAGTTAGTTAACATACAGTGCAATATTGGTTTCAGGAGTAGAATTCAGTGATTCATCACTTACATACAACATCCAGTGCTCATCACAAGTGCCCTCAATACCCATCACCCATCTAGCCCATCTCCCAACCACCTCCCTCCCTCAATCCTCAGTTTGTTCTCTGTCGTTCAGAATCTTCTATGGTCTTTTCCCCTCTCTTCACTCCCCCCTGCCCCATATGTTCATCTGTCTTGTTTCTTAAATTCCACATGTGTATGAAATCATATATTTGTCTTTCACTGATTTACTATTTCGCTTAGCATAATATAGTCTAGCTCCATCCATGTCATTGCAAATGACAAGACTTCATTCTCTTTGATTGCTGAGTAATATTTCATTATATATGTGTATATATATACATATATGTGTGTGTGTGTGTATATATATATATATATATATATATGTATGTCACATCTTCTTTATTCATCAGTTGATGGATATTTGGGCTCTTTCCATCATAATTGGTTTTCATTCATATAAAAAATTTTTCTAATAGCCATTATGATGTCTTTTACTCCTAAGATTATTTCTAGCTGAGTTTCCTAACACCCAAATATACACTTATTGTGGGGAGCATATTGTGATGTATATAATTGTCAAATCTCTATGTTGTACACCTGAAAGCAATATTATTATATTACATGTCAAGTGTACTTCTATCTATGCTCATTTTTTCTTTCTGAAGATTTTACTTAAAAGTAAAAGGGTATGGGAGTGATTCAGTTGGTTGAGCATCTGACTCCTGATTTCGGCTCAGATCATGATTTCATGATTCATGAGATCAAACCCCTCATCAGGCTTTGTGCTGATAGCATAGAGTCTGCTTGGCATTCTCTCTCTGTGTCTCTTTCTGTCTCTCCCCGTTCCTGCTCTCTCTCTGTCTCAAACAAATAAAGATTTAAAAATGTATATCATAAAGTAATTCTATACACTACATGGAGCTCGAACTTATGACCCCAAGATCATGAGTTGCATGCTCCACCCACTGAGCCAGCCAGGCGCCCCAGTCAACTACACTTCAGTTAAAAAAGGAATAGGGGCACCTTGGTGGCTCAGTTAGTTAAGCATCTGACTCTTGAATTTGGCTCAGGTCATGAAATCAGGGTTCCTGAGATCAAGTCCCACATCAGTTTCTGTGCTGGAAGGTTGGAGCCTACTTGTGATTCTCTCTCTCTCCCTCTGTCTCTGCCTCTCTGCTCACAATCAGGCTCACTCTTTATCAAAAAAAAAAAAAAAAAAAGATGGGGCACCTGGGTAGCTCAGTTGGTCACATGTCTGACTTAGGCTCAGGGCATGATCTCATCGTTCATAAGTTTGAGCCCCGTGTCAGACTCTGTGCCGATAGCTCAGAGCCTGGAGCCTGCTTCGGATTCTGTGTCTCCCTTTCTCTCTGCCCCTCCCCTGCTCATGCTCTCTCTCTCTCTCTGTCTCTCAAAAATAAATAAACATTGAAAACAATTTTTTAAAAAGAAAAAAAAGAAAAAAGAGTGAAATGGAAAAAAAATGGTTAACAGACTGAGGAAAATAGTGCTTTCACCAACAATCAAAGAAATTAAAAGCAAAGCAAGGAGATACCATTTTGGCTATCCTGTCATTTGTAATTAAGGATACAATGTGAACATCAAAATATGGAGAAGATGTAGACAAAATATGGAGAAGATGTAGACAAAATTTTTGCTGGCTGAATAAATGGTCCTGTAAAGGTACTACTTAGATATCCTACTTACTTTATCTATTATCTATCTATCTATCTATCTATCTATTTTTTTTTTTTTTGAGAGAGAGCATGAGCAGTGGAGAGGGGCAGAGGGAGAGATAGAGAATCTTTAAAATTTTTTTAAATGTTTATTTTTGAGAGAGAGGGAGGGAGAGAGAGAGACAGAGAGAGGGAGAGAGCTAGAGTGAGGGAGGGGAGGAGGAGAGAGAGAGGGAGACACAGAATCCGAAGCAGGCTCCAGGGTCTGAGCTGTCAGCACAGATGTGGGTCTTGAACTCATGAACTGTGAGATTATGACCTGAGTTGAAGTCAGACACTCAACTGACTTGAGCCACCGAGGTGTCCCATAGATATTGTACTTTTAAAAATATTAAATATGATATATGAAAATAATTTCTTTTTGGAGACTTTCTTTGCATCGTTATTTGTAATAGTAAAAGCTTAGAAACTTTCATCCCCCTAATCATCCAACAATGGTGAAATGCCATATACATCATGGGCATTTTTTATAATGTATTCTCAGAGAGCCAAATGTTCAGGAAGAGATAATAATATGGAGACAATTCATGTTATAAGATTAAGCAAAAAAGTATATATAATTGTACCAGCAGTATTTTCTCAACAAAGTAAAGACAAAAAGTCATTAGAAAAAGATAGGTGAGAAATACTATGAAATCTTATCAGTGGCTTTCTTTATATGGAGGGATAGTGAGTGTTTTCTTTTTTCCTGTTCATGTTTTACAAATTTACTATAATGAGCATGGATTATTCTGTAGTTGAGACAAATGAAATAAACTAGAATTTAAATACCAAAGAATCAAGGACTTGTCCATAACTAATAATTACTCTCTGTCAGAATCTTAGATCTGATCCCTGATGTGTGATTTGGGGCCAGTCCTCTGAAGTGTCGGTGCCTAGTTTCTTCTCCTCAAATGTTTCTTGTCCTCTTAGTCCCAGCAAATAGCGTATCTTCTTGGTGCAGCCTTCTTTATGGGTAGGTTAGTCCCTATCAGTGAGTTGTTTCCAAAGCTGGGCTTGGAAATGGTCCCTGAAACTCCGAGCACTTGAGCCTTCCTGGTTGTGAGCATTTCTTGTAGCTGAGTGGGACCTGTTAGTCCCAGGCTGAGCTGCTTCTACCGGGCTTCCTCCTAGCACCCGAATTCTGTCTGATGTCGTTCTTGGTGATTCCTACTCTCTGGCTTGGATCTGCTTGGACGCCTATACCACTAGTCAAGTCACCCTGTAGGGATTGCTGGCCACTCATCTTCCAGGGGTGCAGCTCTGTCCTGTAGCTCTGATTGTCATTCTGGCCAGTGAGGCATTCTCTGTTTGTTAAACCTGGTTGTGATGTTGAGCATCCATCTTGCTTGAACTTGAGTTTTCAAAATTACAATGGGGAAGTGCAGGGAAGAGGCATTTCAGAGAGCCTGAGCTCCGAGCCTGAGGAAGGACCCTTTACTGAGGAGAACATCTTCCCCAGCCAAAGAGTCTCCACAGAGCCCCCTTCATGTCCCTGTTCCTCAGGCTGTAGATAAAGGGGTTCAGCATGGGGGTGACCATCGTATATATCACAGATACAACCATTCCGGTGTCTGCGGAGTAGGAGGATGAGGGTTGGAAATACACCAGAAAGAGTGTCGCATAGAAGAGAGTAACCACTGAAAGGTGAGAGCCACAGGTAGAGAAGACTTTGTGTTTCCCCCCAGCAGAGGGAATCCTGAGAACTGTGTGCATGATGTGGGCATAAGAGACCAGGACACAGGTGAGAGGGACCACACCTGAGAGGGCTGCTTCAGTTAACATCGTGACTTGAAAGATCTGGGTGTCTGAACATGCAAGTTTGAGGAGTGGGGGTACATCACAGAAAAAGTGTGGGATGGCATGAGAGGCACAGAAGGAGAACTGAGACATGAGGAGGGTGAGCGAGGAGGCCAGGAGGTGGGAGCAGAGCCAGGATGCGG
>NW_024421870.1:27817-41756 GCF_014898765.1 Herpailurus yagouaroundi | reverse complement strand
GACAAACTAGACTTTAAATTAAAGGCTGTAACAAGAGATGAAGAAGGGCATTATATAACAATTACAGGGTCTATCCATCAGGAAGAGCTAACAATTATAAATGTCTATGCGCCGAATACCGGAGCCCC
Source organism: Herpailurus yagouaroundi (assembly GCF_014898765.1). Lineage (NCBI taxonomy): Eukaryota > Metazoa > Chordata > Mammalia > Carnivora > Felidae > Herpailurus > Herpailurus yagouaroundi. Next base: position 41,628 of record NW_024421870.1, on the reverse strand, counting down.
CAAATATATAAAACAATTACTCATAAACATAAGCAACCTTATTGATAAGAATGTGGTAGGGGCGCCTGGGTGGCGCAGTCGGTTAAGCGTCCGACTTCAGCCAGGTCACGATCTCGCGGTCCGTGAGTTCGAGCCCCGCGTCGGGCTCTGGGCTGATGGCTCAGAGCCTGGAGCTTGTTTCTGATTCTGTGTCTCCCTCTCTCTCTGCCCCTCCCCCGTTCATGCTCTGTCTCTCTCTGTCCCAAAAATAATAAATAAACGTTAAAAAAAAAAAAAGAATGTGGTAATTGCAGGGGACTTTAACACCCCACTTACAGAAATGGATAGATCATCTAGACACACGGTCAATAAAGAAACAAGGGCCCTGAATGATACGCTGGATCAGATGGACTTGACAGATTTATTTAGAACTCTGCATCCCAAAGCAACAGAATATACTTTCTTCTCAAGTGCACATGGAACATTCTCCAAGATAGATCATATACTGGGTCACAAAACAGCCCTTCATAAGTTTACAAGAATTGAAATTATACCATGCATACTTTCAGACCACAATGCTATGAAGCTTGAAATCAACCACAGGAAAAAGTCTAGAAAACCTCCAAAAGCATGGAGGTTAAAGAACACCCTACTAACGAATGAGTGGGTCAACCAGGCAATTAGAGAAGAAATTAAAAAATATATGGAAACAAATGAAAATGAAAATACAACAATCCAAACGCTTTGGGACGCAGCGAGGCAGTCCTGAGAGGAAAATACATTGCAATCTAGGCCTATCTCAAGAAGCAAGAAAAATCCCAAATACATAATCTAGCAGCACACCTAAAGGAACTAGAAGCAAAGGCAGCCTAAACCCAGCAGAAGAAGAGAAATAATAAAGATCAGAGCAGAAATAAACAATATAGAATCTAAAAAAACTGTAGAGCAGATCAACGAAACCAAGAGTTGGTTTTTTGAAAAAATAAACAAAATTGACCAACCTCTAGCCAGGCTTCTCAAAAGAAAAGGGAGATGACCCAAATAGATAAAATCATGAATGAAAATGGAATTATTACAACCAATCCCTCAGAGATACAAACAATTATCAGGGAATACTATGAAAATTATATGCCAACAAATTGGACAACCTGGAAGAAATGGACACATTCCTGAACACCCACACTCTTCCAAAACTCAATCAGGAGGAAATAGAAAGCTTGAACAGACCCATAACCAGCGAAGAAATTGAATCGGTTATCAAAAATCTCCCAACAAATAAGAGTCCAGGACCAGATGGCTTCCCAGGGGAGTTCTACCAGACGTTTAAAGCAGAGATAATACCTATCCTTCTCAAGCTATTCCAAGAAATAGAAGGGGAAGGAAAACTTCCAGACTCATTCTATGAAGCCAGTATTACTTTGATTCCTAAACCAGACAGAGACCCAGTAAAAAAAGAGAACTACAGGCCAATATCCCTGATGAATATGGAAAAAAAAATTCTCAATAAGATACAGCAAATCGAATTCAATGGCATATAAAAAGAATTATTCACCATGACCAAGTGGCATTCATTCCTGGGATGCAGGGCTGGTTCAACATTTGCAAATCAATCAACGTGATACATCACATTAACAAAAAAAAAAAAAGAGAGAGAAGAACCATATGATCCTGTCAATCGAAGTAGAAAAGGCCTTTGACAAAATCCAGCACCCTTTCTTAATAAAAACCCTTGAGAAAGTCGGGATAGAAGGAACATACTTAAAGATCATAAAAGCCATTTATGAAAGCCCACAGCTAACATCATCCTCAATGGGGAAAAACTGAGAGCTTTTTCCCTGAGATCAGGAACACGACAGGGATGCCCACTCTCACCGCTGTTGTTTAACATAGTGTTGGAAGTTCTAGCGTCAGCAATCAGACAACAACAGGAAATCAAAGGCATCAAAATTGGCAAAGATGAAGTCAAGCTTTCGCTTTTTGCAGATGACATGATATTATACATGGAAAATCCGACAGACTCCACCAAAAGTCTGCTAGAACTGATACATGAATTCAGCAAAGTTGCAGGATACAAAATCAATGTACAGAAATCAGTTGCATTCTTATACACTAACAATGAAGCAACAGAAAGACAAATAAAGAAACTGATCCAATTCATAATTGCACCAAGAAGCATAAAATACCTAGGAATAAATCTAACCAAAGATGTACAAGATCTGTATGCTGAAAACTATAGAAAACTTATGAAGGTAATTGAAGAAGATTTAAAGAAATGGAAAGACATTCCCTGCTCATGGATTGGAAGAATAAATATTGTCAAAATGTCAATACTACCCAAAGCTATCTACACATTCAATGCAATCCCAATCAAAATTGCACCAGCATTCTTCTCGAAACTAGAACAAGCAATCCTAAAATTCATATGGAACCACAAAAGGCCCCGAATAGCCAAAGTCATTTTGAAGAAGAAGACCAAAGCAGGAGGCATCACAATCCCAGACTTTAGCCTCTACTACAAAGCTGTCATCAGCAAGACAGCATGGTATTGGCACAAAAACAGACACATAGACCAATGGAATAGAATAGAAACCCCAGAACTAGACCCACAAACGTATGGCCAACTAATCTTTGACAAAGCAGGAAAGAACATCCAATGGAAAAAAGACAGTCTCTTTAACAAATGGTGCTGGGAGAACTGGACAGCAACATGCAGAAGGTTGAAACTAGACCACTTTCTCACACCATTCACAAAAATAAACTCAAAATGGATAAAGGACCTGTACGTGAGACAGGAAACCATCAAAACCTTAGAGGAGAAAGCAGGAAAAGACCTCTCTGACCTCAGCCGTAGCAATCTCTTACTCGACACATCCCCAAAGGCTAGGGAATTAAAAGCAAAAGTGAATTACTGGGACCTTATGAAGATAAAAAGCTTCTGCACAGCAAAGGAAACAACCAACAAAACTAAAAGGCAACCAACGGAATGGGAAAAGATATTTGCAAATGACATATCAGACAAAGGGCTAGTATCCAAAATCTGTAAAGAGCTCACCAAACTCCACACCCGAAAAGCAAATAACCCAGTGAAGAAATGGGCAGAAAACATGAATAGACACTTCTCTAAAGAAGACATCCGAATGGCCAATGGGCACATGAAAAGATGTTCAATGTCACTCCTTATCAGGGAAATACAAATCAAAACCACACTCAGGTATCACCTCACGCCAGTCAGAGTGGCCAAAAGGAACAAATCAGGAGACTATAGATGCTGGAGAGGATGTGGAGAAACGGGAACCCTCTTGCACTGTTGGGTGGAATGCAAATTGGTGCAGCCACTCTGGAAAGCAGTGTGGAGGTTCCTCAGAAAATTAAAAATAGAACTACCCTATGACCCAGCAATAGCACTGCTAGGAATTTATCCAAGGGATACAGGAGTACTGATGCATAGGGGCACTTGTACCCCATTGTTTATAGCAGCACTCTCAACAATAGCCAAATGATGGAAAGAGCCTAAATGTCCATCAACTGATGAATGGATAAAGAAATTGTGGTTTATATACACAATGGAATACTACATGGCAATGAGAAAAAATGAAATATGGCCTTTTGTAGCAATGTGGCTGGAACTGGAGAGTGTTATGCTAAGTGAAATAAGCCATACAGAGAAAGACAGATACCATATGGTTTCACTCTTATGTGGATCCTGAGAAACTTAACAGAAACCCATGGGGGAGAGGAAGGAAAAAAAAAAAGAGGTTAGAGTGGGAGAGAGCCAAAGCATAAGAGACTCTTAAAAACTGAGAACAGGGCGCCTGGGTGGCGCAGTCGGTTAAGTGTCCGACTTCAGCCAGGTCACGATCTCGCGGTCCGTGAGTTCGAGCCCCACGTCGGGCTCTGGGCTGATGGCTCAGAGCCTGTAGCCTGTTTCTGATTCTGTGTCTCCCTCTCTCTCTGCCCCTCGCCCATTCATGCTCTGTCTCTCTCTGTCCCCAAAATAAATAAACATTGAAAAAAATTAAAAAAAAAAAAAAAACCTGAGAACAAACTGAGGGTTGATGGGGGGTGGGAGGGAGGGGAGGGTGGGTGATGGGTATTGAGGAGGGCACCTTTTGGGACGAGCACTGGGTGTTGTATGGAAACCAATTTGACAATAAATTTCATATATTAAAAAAAATGCACCTACTTACAGAGTACAGTGTATTTTAGAATATTCACAGAGTTATTCAACAATTACCACAATCTAATTTCATATACTAACATTAATTTGTTTATTGACATTGTTATTTGGGAATATATATTTCTCTGTATTTCTGTGTTATTTTGACATTCTGAATGACAGTCATCTTTTTGTAGGATTATATGTAGTTTTAAAACACACCTATGTAGAAGTAAATCAGCACATTAAAATTTTTTAAAAAATTGCATGAGATCCGTGAGTTCGAGCCCCGTGTCAGGCTCTGGGCCTGAGAACAACTGAGGGTTGATGTGGGGTGGGAGGGAGCAGAGGGTGGGTGATGGGTATTGAGGAGGGCATCTTTTGGGATGAGCACTGGGTGTTGTATGGAAACCAGTTTGACAATAAACTTCATATATTGAAAAATAAATAAATAAAAATAAATTCAATTGAAAGAACTTTGAAGGTAAAGAGGAATGTGGTAGAATTGTCTCCCACCCCACATCCACTCCTAAATATTACACTATTTATTTAAGCATTGAATTAAATACTAAATATTATATTTTGATTTCTGTTTATTCCTTTCAGTGGCCCAGAATCCAACACTCTCATATTTAAATGTCTGTGGAGTAAAAGGAAATATAACTGAGTGTAGTTACTGAGCTGAGACCTTAGGGAGCAGTATGGTGTGAGTAGGATTAAAGTCAACTGCCTCATTCATTCAAGACATTCTCCATCTCCTCCTTCCCCTTCCCCTTCCCCTTCCCCTCCTCCTCCTCCTCCTCCTTCTCCTTATCCTCCTCCTTCTTTTGATGCTATGAGACTGAATTCACCCTGCTTTGCTTATATTTTGCTGATTCTTAAGGTTTATTGCTTATTTTTGTTTTTGTTTTGAGCCCTCAAAAGACCACATTACTTCCTGCATGTCAAAGTTAAATTTTGGGACCCCTGAAGGTGAGGGGGTCCAGGAAGTCTGAGGCAGTAGAAAAACAGAGGTGACATTTAACCCAGTGTCAGAAAGAGTTCTTGAACCCAGAATGAAAGTACATTAAAGGCTTTTCTTCTTGCTGAACTTTGTGTAGAGGAACTTCCTGGGACCCATAGAAATCTGGGTCTAAATGCTCTCCTTGGAGGTGGGCTAGAAAAGCCTGATTCTCTCCCAGTTGGTGTCTTGGCTCTTGGAGGATAATGACATTTTCCAAGTTAACATGAACGTGCTTTGTCATTTCCTTTTCTGGCTTACTGAGGAACCCACAGAGGACAAACACAGGTCAGTATTCTAAACACCTCAGAGGGTGTACTCATGGATGTGGGGGCCTCTCTGTCAGGTTTGCTTTCCTGGTTTTCCATTTCAACCAGAGCAGTGTCAAAGGGCATATTCTTTCTTTTCCTTTCCATTTTCTTTTTATTTATTTCTTTTTTTCTTTCTTTTTTTTTTGTTATTGTTATTTTTTTAAGTTCAGTTTCTTTTGGGGTCAATATCAAAGCATGTTACCAAATCTTGTAGATTTTTCCAACTATGCCCCACTCATATGCTTCCCACAGAGTCTGGGCCTTAACTCCTCCTGGTCTGTTTGGTCCAAAAGGGACATGGACAGGTCCACAAAAACAAATAGCAGTGGAGAAGGGCGTGGAGATTTAGGCATGATGGAGGCACACTCCTTGTTTCTCCTCTCTGCTTGTCTGTAGGACAGCCCAGTTATCCCAGGCTGGCTCTTGCCTTAACATAAGCATGTTGATTGGCACTTAAGCATAATGTTCTTTACCAGCAACTCCATCCAAAATATCCCAAAGAAGTTCTCTAATTGGCCCAGGTGCCTCAAGTGCTCATCTGTGGACCAACTTCTTTGTCAAGGAGTAGTCTGGTAATACAGTTTTAATTTGGGTTGTATCCTTAAACTGTGGGAGCCTATAACTGGAATTCCTCCTCAAGGCACACAGTTGAAAGGAAATGTTTCCATAAGGCATTCAGACGATGAATTAATGTCTACTGGGTTGACTTCCAGCTGTGTTTCTCTGCCCCTGTCCTAAAAGGACACAAGTTGTATGGTAGTGGTTTGTGAAGGGTATCAAAATGGGCCAGTTTTCTTCCCCCAGAAGCCACAAATAACAGATTTATAATAGAAGAGTCATAATGCTTCAAAATAGGCTGTAGAGCAAGAGCAGCAAATTCTCTTGAGCAGCAGCTCTGGCCACACAGCATCTCCCACCACATCCCTATAAGGGGGAATATTGCCACAGATGAAGAAACAGCCCAGGGCTAATCAAGCCTCCTGCCAAAGACCACAGTGCTATATAATAGGAGAGCTAGGACTGAGCTGCAAGAAGGACTCATTCCATTAAGTTTTGAAGGAATCCAGTAAAAGAATGAAGAGGAAGCCTAGAAGCGGGCAGGCCATCCCTCCTATAAAGGGAGTGAGTGAATCAGGGGGTTAGCTGGTTGGAGAAGGGAGTGTTTTGGGCTGGTAATGGGAGTCCAGGATAATATTTTTAGGGTGTATGATACATGCACACACATGCGCATGCACACACACACACACACACCATAGGGAGCATGCAAGCAAGCATCACCTTGGGATGGCAAATACATACCTAATAGTACAGAAACTATCTTCATCCCAAGGAACACAGCTTCTTAACCCCATCCATTTTCATTGCATTTTCTTGCCTTCCAGCAAGTATCAGACACCTGCTTAACATTATGCAAGGGTGACTATCAGTTAGAGATGCTTAGGCCTGCCAGAGGGGCTGCCTCATGGGAAAAAGAAAACAAAAGCTGAGCCTTAAAAATAGAGCTGTCCACTGATGGAATTCTCTCCTACTGCCATGACCAAATATTTAGTCACAGGGGAAATGGCTGATCAGAGACACTGTCAGCAAGGCCATGAGGTACTTGGCACACAAGCACTGAGGCAGGCCTCAGGCATGCACTCCCCTCACCCTCAGACTCTTGCAGGCCCCATAAGAGAAGGAAGCCAGGCTTCTTGCATGCCCATCTGTAACTACAAAGCATGCATTTCCTTTTATTATGCTGGATACCAACCTGGCCCTGACGTCTGCTCCTTGCACAGGCAACATTCATTCATTCAGACACAAATGAGATCAGTTCTTATCTGACTCTCGGGTCAATAGGATTTGGGAAGGCCTCAGAGTCCTAGAGATTACATTATTTTAAAGGCTGCAGAGTTAAATACAACAGAGTCCAAAATAGGGTGATTATTTGCCTGTCATACAGGTGTCCCCTCCCCACTGCCACTCCATTATGTCAGCCTTCTCTGACTTCTCCTGGCATTTTACTTCAGCTGTCCACTTCACAGACACACAGGGAGCCTAACATCATCAGATACTCCTCTTCCTGTCTATTCCAGAGCTTGGCACACATATAGGGCTCCATGAAACCCAAAGAAGGAAGACGGGGAAGGAAGGAAGCCATACATCCCAAAGTGGGAGCCAGCAGGGAGAAGTCTTTTCCTACCTGCCTCTTGTGTCTGGAAAAGAAAGAGACTCCAACTACCCCTTACCCTATGCTCTGATCCCAGATCTTGTCCCACCAGGAAGATATCCCTGCTTCCTTTGGCCCACAGGCACTGCCTCAGCTGAAACCTCTGCTAGTTCTGTCTTCTCCTCCAGATGCTCCCTGCAAACCCTGCCTGGTCCCACTTCTGTGCTTGTCTGTGCCTTCCATGAAGGGAGATGCAGGGAGCAGCGGGATCTCTGTCCACTTGTGTTGAATTGGACTAACTTGTCCCTTTGTCAAAAGCTGCTGCCTATAGGGGTGGGTGGCAGACCTCGAATCTGATTTCAAACAAATCAAGGGTTGATTTTCACATTTCAAGTCATTTTTTTTTGGTAGGGGGTGGATCAGAAAGTAACTGAGGACATGACTACTTTGAAGCAAAGCAGCTGACATTTCAGAGCAATTAATAATTGTGTTTCCCCAGAGACAAGCTGTGGGAGGAGGCAGGGGAGCTGAAATTGTTTCTTTCATTGTTCTTCCTTTACATGGGCATCAGACTGGAACCCTCTGGGCAACTTCTCCGCATGTCCTGCTGATCTATTAAGTTGAACATTAATCATTAGCAGAGCTCATCTTTCTTCTCTGAATTTAATTTCATTAGTTATACTTTCTTTTCCTGTTAGAATACTCTCTGATGCATTTGCTTAGAAAGCAAATGAACATCACCCTTGCCCCCCACCTCTCGTCCTTTGAAACTTTTCTTGTAACAACAGATACAGTTACCAAAATGTCCAGTTCAAGTTAGTTGCATCTTGATGCAGCCAGAATATGTCATTTCTCATGGGCTCTTAGGAACTCTCTCCATTGCAATCAGAGCAACTGTGGTTGCATAATAATGAATAGGATGCCCAATCTCTAGGCTCCATTTGCCTATGGTAAGAGACAAAAAAATGCCATTGGAAATCCACATACAATGGAATCCCAGTTTTCCCTAACAGTAATATAGCAAATTCAGCCTCAACTTTGCTTCTACCACCCACTTGATTTAAAAAATTTGCCATGATCCTCCTGGCCTGCAAATATTTGTTTACAAGAATTTCTTTGCCTCTATTCTTGCTCCCTCTCCTCAGAGATTGCAGCTCTGTGAGTGCAGGCACTGTATTTTATTTATCTTGGTATGAACATCACCTATTCAAAGGTATAAATACCTAAATATTTGAAAAATGAGTGAATTAATTATGATAAAGTAAAATTGGATGAATCTGAAATCAGTACCACAGGAGAATAACAAAGGGTAAATAGGGCTCTTATTTTCCTGTTCACATTAAACCTGGACAGTAGCTGGGACTGTATACAGGATTACACTGCTGGGGATCAAAAGTATGAGTCTGACAAGAGGAGGGTCTTTGGAAGAGGTATTCCTTCTATCCACTTTTCCATCCAGGATTAATGCTACTCTGTGTCAAGCTGTACTTCAGGGATGGTAGGTGTACAAAGATATATAAGGTGGACTGTTCTTGGCTAACTTCTACCCTCCTTCTCTTCTTGTGAGGAACATTTGAGTCCCTACTCTATTCTAGGCCCTGTGCCTGGTATAGCTATCTAGTGATCAGGATACAACAAAGAGCCAAATCCCCTCCTTCAGGAGGATTCCATGTTGTAGGGAGACCTGACAAACACTCTACATCAACAGCTCTCTGTTCTTTGCTGGAACAGAAAAAAACATTGAGAGTTCAAGAAAGAAAACTGAAGGGCGCTTGGGTGGCGCAGTCGGTTAAGCGTCCGACTTCAACCAGGTCATGATCTCGCGGTCCGTGAGTTCGAGCCCCTCATCAGGCTCTGGGCTGATGGCTCAGAGCCTGGAGCCTGTTTCCGATTCTGTGTCTCCCTCTCTCTCTGCCCCTCCCCCGTTCATGCTCTGTCTCTCTCTGTCCCAAAAATAAAATAAACGTTGAATAAAAAATAAATAAATAAATAAAATGTTTATAAAAAAAAAAAGAAAAAGAAAGAAAGAAAACTGAGGCTGGGATAATAATCACATCCAGCCTGAGGAAGAGAGGACACGAGCTCACCAAAGGTTGTGGGAAAGGTAGTTGGAGCCAACCACCTCACAACCATGGAGGAAATGGGGTTATGTCAATAAGGAAAGGGAGGATCCTGCCACTGCAGTCCTTCCTAGAGATTTAATAAGAATATAGTCCAAAGATCCACCAGATGGAGCTACAGGATAACTTATTGTTCAGCACTCTGGAGCCTGCACCCTGGATTTGTACATTTAATGGATACCTTAGATTTCTGGGTGGGGTAAAAACCAACAGGAGGCCCAGGGCAGTAAATGTCAATGCTAAGTAACAGCTCTAAAAGTCCAGAGAGAGAGAGATTCTAGTTCCAATTTAACTCTTACATTTCTGTTTATTTCAGGACATCTCTTAATCCCCCCGATCCTGGGTTCTCACAGGTAAAAGGAGAGGGTTGAACTAAAATCATGCCTAGGTTTTTCCTGATGTAAGATCCTACCCTTGATGCTGAAGGTAGAACTATGTCCATCAGCATGTAGAGAGAGGAGGGCCTCCTGACCTGAGTCTCCAAGTACTGTTTGCTCCAGTGGGCTTGAGAGCTGTTTCTAAGGACAGACCATGGCACTGAGGATAAACAACTTAACCCATGGTTTTTAAAGGGTCTGGAGTTTCACTGATGTCATTTTTCCTACCTTGTCCTCCTTCCCTCAGCCTCACCTTATCTCCTCCCACATTCCATTCTTTCCCCATATGACAGTGGATTGGAGGGCACTGCTCAGGGTTTCAAAGCTTGATCTGACAGTGAGACCAATTGGGCAAGTGATTCCTAGGAGGGCTTCTAACTGCCTTATGAAAGCATCATGGAAAACTCTCCAACCCAGTCTGAGGACTGCAGCCTTTCCCAGGCAGGAACAGGTCCATTCATGTCCTCCCCCTGGGAGTTACCAATACTCCTTTCCAGGTAGATTTCTTGCCCCCAGCTGTAATCCTGAAGCTGCCTGAAAGCTTGAGCCCAAGTTTTCTGGATGGAAGAGAGTCATAATTCTAAAAAAAATGAATAGAGAGAAGAGCTTGTTTTCTGTGGAATTTTCTCCTCTAAACATCCCCCAGCAGGTGGGCCACCAGTCACTTGGCCACCTGACTGACAAATATCCTTTGGATGATGGGCTAGTTAGTGTCATTTAAAGAGAGAATTAATTAATAATGGGGACATAGAAAGCCAATTTCAAAGGGAGTTTGACGAAGGTGTCCCCCACTGTGAGGCATGGTCACTAGGCAGCTGCTTGGCATGATCATCTGAGCTGAAAGGCTTCTAGCCAAGGGAGTCAGGGAGAGGCCTTTGTCTGGCTGTCAGAGTACAGACATTTGTGCCTATTCTACGAGGAGATCTCATAGGTATTGTGAGGGCCTGGGTGGTCAGGGGAAGGAAGGCTCTGCAAGGCAAACTGCAGAATGGGGAAATATTTGGCACATGGGAAGTGCCCAGTGAATGCATACTGAGGGGATGAAGAAAGGACTCAAGGGCAGGTGCACAGAGGATGGTAATTCAACCCTTTGCTCCTTGTAGGTATTCATCTGGTTATTCAACACTTCTTGGGAGCCTACCATGGACCAAGCAACTTGCCTGAACCAAGCAGTGGTAAGGCAAGTATGAATAATTTCCCTTAATTGGGTCATAGAAGCCAAGTGCTTTTTCTTTTGTAAATAGTAAAAACAAAAGTCACAGTGGTGTGGGAAAAAAAATAAACAAAAATAACCAAAAAAGTCTTGGTTCATGCACTAAATTGCCATTTCACAGTGTCTGATTGCAGCAGGCACCGACAGATTCAGGTGTTCAAAAAATTCAGGAATTTGTTTCCATTGCTGTTCTCCGCTTGATTATGAGTTGGCTTTGTGTTGAACAGGATTTCTTCTATGATACCAACTTATACCTATTACACCCCCAGCCAAAAATGAGCCCATTATTTCCCAATATTTCAAATCAAACTTTATGGACCAACATTTCTTGGACTCATTTATGTCATATGTCCACCTGTGACTCAACTACTGTGGCCATGAAGTGAAATAAGTTTGGCAAGATGTTGGTGGGTGAGTAGGGTCAATTCCATCAAAATTACATGAGCTGATGGGGTGCCTGTGTGGCTCAGTCAGTTAAGCATCCGACTCTTGGTTTGGGCTCAGGTTATGATATCATGATTTGTGAGTTTGAACCCCACATCGAGCTCTGTGCTGACAGTGTGGAGCCTGTTTGGGATTATCTGTTTCCTTCTCCCTCTGCCCCTCCTCTGCTCTCTCTCTCTCTCTCTCTCAAAAATAAGTGGAAGCTCAACAGAGGGCAAGGTTAGTACCAGGAGGGTAGAAGATAAAAAAAGAGGTCAGAGACAAATATGCAAAGGGATGCTTGAATTAGAGTGTGAAAGATGAGTATAAGTCCATCAGGCTGAAGGAGAATGAGTCAATGCCATCAGAGGTGACAGTATGGGACATATACAAACCCAGGGAGTGTCAGCCATGTGGCTTGACTAGATGTGTTACACACTTGGTTTCTATTTAATCACAATAATAATCCTATGAAAAAGCTACATTTTGTGGATCTGGGGTAGAGCTTGATAATTTATATTTTTAATAAGTGCCTTGGTGGTGCTGATACTACCAGTACAAGGGCCACACACTGGGCCCTTTGCTCTAGAATGCTAGTGGGCAGTTAGATGTGGCGTTGAGTCAGTGAATGTGTACAATGTTTATGTGTAGGGGATCTTACTTGGGGCTTGAACTCAAATGTAAATACAGTGGTAGATACTAGAGCTCAACTACTAAGTGAAAACTCAGTACATTATCCTTAATCTCAGGGAACAATCCATACATTTGAGAAGACTTAAGATTCAGAAACCTGGAGAATACCTCGAGCTGTGCTCATATCTATATGATATTGGAGGCAGGTGGCCACAACTGCTTAATGTAAAAATCACAAGTTCACTGTTTTTATAGCAGTGATCCCAACGTGTGACTTTTGAGAAGCGACCAATAATCCATCTCACTCCCTGGGAGTGGGACTAGGCTGCATCATAATAAAAGACACTGCATAAATCTGCCTTTAAGATACCTCATGTGGAATGTGCAGAGACTCAACTGCTGTTCTTCTCAAACCCTAAAGAAGCCTTCTCTGGAATAGAGTGCAATGCTTATCACTGCATTGTCTCTCTTCCAGTTCAGTCTGTTTACCCCCTTGCACCACTCTCCACACCTCCTCTCTTTTCCTTCTTCCCCAAATCTGGGTCAGCTGGGAGCCAAGCATCACCAGTAGTTAACCAGTACTTCTGGGAGTCCAGGTGGCAGTCACCAGCCTCCTGCCACCTGATAGCACCAAGATGCCCTGGGTCAGGGAGAGCTGGAACACTTCTGCCTCACATGGAAAACAAGTGCCATGTCCAGAGGCAGGCTTTCTGGCTTATCAGAAAGCGTTCCTTTGCAGGACACAGAAACCTTTCTAACTATTTCAAGCAGAAAGGGCTTTAATGCCAGAAATAAGGTGCTTACAAAATTCATGGAAGGCCTAGCAGAGCAGTCTGTACAGGACTAAGACCTAGAGCATCACTAGAGAAGTGGCCCATCAAAGGAATTGCTTGCTATTTTTGCCACAGTCAGGCAGAGGGTAAATCAGCATGTCTCTGTGTTAAGCATAAACTCCAGATCCTAACATTGTGGCAGTGATATGGGCATAAAGAAGCACCCAATACACATGCTATATCAAAACAAGCAAAATGGATGCCTCATCTTTTATTCCCCATAGAACTTGGTTGCAAATCAAATCACATCGAAATGCATCTGACTGGCAGAACCTTAAGCACATAGAGTCTCAGCTATGAGGAATATCCCAATATCTTGGAATTAGAGCTTTCCCCAAATCCTGAAGTAAAGGGACATACAATATAAAAAGACTGGAACAGATGTTGAGTGAACTGGTCTGTTGTATCTCCCCCACTGAGACCTGTATCTCAGAACTCAGTGTTGAAATGGAAAGAAAATCACCACTAACTGACTAAGAATGGAAGAAATTTTTATTGCCTCATATAACTGAGAAACCCAACAACTATGCTGTCTTCAGGTATGGTGTGATCCAGACACTCAAAAACTTATATATATATATATATATATATATATATATATATATATATATATCTCT